>NW_026705113.1:0-300000 GCF_029867415.1 Vicia villosa | reverse complement strand
TCCTATATTGGAAAATAATATTTCATTTACCACAACCTTCATACTCCTCATTGTCTTCTTTATTTTGACACCAAAGCTCATAAGCAACCCATTTAAGAGTAACTTCTTACATCAATGAACTTTTTACTATAAAATCACACCAATGAACCTGCCATAACAATTAACTCTAAAATCTTAAAAGCAATGAGTTTTGATTATGGACTGATAAATCAGATAGAGCTTCTTACAAATGAGTTACAATGAATGTGTAATTTCTTAATTCCTTTTCAAAAGTGAACTTCTTCACCTACACATTTACTCATAACATAATTACTAACCTAACCTAAATTACTAAGCTAAATTACTAAGCTAAAAATCACTTTTTATGGTAACAAATTTCAAAAAAGCAGAAACCCAACTGAATTTTTTAGCTTTTAAATCTAAATCACAAAATTCATACACAAATAACAATCTTAAGAAGAAAAATGAAAACTTCATAGTCCCAACAATCGTTAATACTTTTTTCTACCTTCAAGTCTGTTAAGATGACATTTGCCTCCAATAATTTCAGAAAACTCTTTGAAATAATACTTCATAGAAGGAATATTTTGAACATCCATATGTTTCAAGGCCGTACCACCAAGAAACACGAATTTTTTCGAATGGTCACACAGCTTCCACTGAAAATCGTTATCGAACACAGTACCGTTGTTGATTATGCAAGTCATATTTTCTTGAATTCTTGATTTCCACTTATCTGTATGATCAGCCCGAATCAAAACTTGAATTCGATCACCCTAACAACAAAAGTAAAACATGGTTAATACCCAATAAATTATTTTTAATAATGAAAAATCAAAGATTAAAGAAAAATGAAAAATATATACCGCAACATCCATGATAACCATCTCTAGATGTTCAAGCTCCATGAATCAATAATTCGAACAACCAATTTCCATGTTTCCTTCTTGTCGCTAATGTCTTTTATGCACTCAAATTTTTGACTCATATTCTGCAGAAGATGAAAAAAAGAAAACTTAAAACAACAGTCGTTTAAAAGAAAATACAGTGAAACATGGAGGTGGAATCGCAGAAGTAGCTTGAAAAAAAACCTAAAATCGATGGGGGGTAATAGAAGAGGAAGATGAGCCAAATGTAATGGTTTGAAATTTAGGGTTTGCTGGTTGAAATCAAAAGCCATAATATATATAGATTAATGAGAGAAAATTGAAGGATTTTTCAGAAACTAAAGAGAAGAAGCGTGGTTTAGGGTTTTGCTGTATTCCAAGAAGATTTGCACATTCCAATACAAAGGACTCACGTTAGTATTAATGATGGAAAATAAAATGGACAACTGAAAGGTTATGCAATGATTAAGGAATATATATTTTTAATTAAAATATTAAAGGATATACAATTACCATTATGTCCCCGATTATCACCCTCAAATTGGTGATTAGAGGGATAATGATAGGATTTCATATGTATTCTACTTTATTATATTAAAAGTAGATGTATATAACAATAATCTATTGTCTTATCTAACAGATTCGGTTTAATCAATAAAATAAGATTGCAATAAAATAAAATAAAAACTATTTAATATTTTATTAAATATATTAGTCATTTTGTTAATAAATAAATAATATTAAAAATATTTATTTCATCAATATACTTCAAATAAAAAAAATTAAACATAAAAAATAAAAAAATAAAAAAATTAAATGATTATATTGTTAATTTATACTATATCTAACTCAATATATAAGATAAAAAAACCACTTATTAAGAAATCAAAACATTACTATTAGCATTAAAATTGAGTTTTTCATGAAACAAATAAAGTAAATTTAATGCATTTTATAATTATTTGTGTGTAGTTAGTTTTTTTTATTTAGATTGAAATAAATGAATTGAAGAATCATATATAATTTATGGAAAAAATAAAATCTTAATATTTTAAAACTCTCCCGTGAAATTCAGTGAATCATATATTTAATTTATTGGAATGTCAAATGATCTACGTCAGAAAATCTTAAGCAAACTCTCCCGTGAAGTTCATATATAATGAAATATTATCCTTCCTTTTTTTAATTAAATATAATAAATCTATTATTTAAATATAAAAATATAATAAATTTGTTATAAAAAAAATAGTAAAATAGGATTTGATATGAAGCATACTTGAAATACTTTTACGGTAAAAGAGGTGATTGGTGTAAATGACGGTTGATAAAAAGAATATATAGTAAAATAGGATTTGTAATTAATATTAGGTTATCAAATTCAAAAGCGAAAGATTGTATGGAGAAAACCATGAGCCAATGAAAATTAAATAATTTTTTAAATAATTAAATAAAATGTACTAAATGCAGTTATTTAAAATTAATAATAATTAGGGTTGGAAAAAATGAATGTTCAAATGCAATGAGTGGCATGATAGAACCTCGTGCATAAAACCATTTTAAATTGACTGTGATTATGGTAATTTCGGAATTTTAGTGATAATCAACTTTTATATATTAAATTTTTATTCATTTTGATTTTCTCACGAAAGGTACCATTAACAACTCTAGATAATTCCAGGGAAGCTACCACCAATTAAACTAATTTAAGGGAATTAAGATAATAAATTACAATTACTACAATTTTAGTGTGCATCACCCACCTATAGCGTACACGATAGACCCCTCTCTCACGTTGGCCGCGATTCCATCGACACCATTCCAAACGCCGTTACAATGCAAGCCATCAACCGTTTCATCTCCGTCACACGAAGACTCGCCACCGAACTCCGCCATGAAAACCGCCTCTATTTCGGACCTTCCAGTACATTCTCAACCACAACTCCGGGAGGAGGATCCCTGGACGACGCGAATTGGGAAACACCTTCCACATGGTCCACAGGCCTAACAAAGGACCACTTCAACGGCGAAGCGACTCTTTCGGATCTCCAAGAGATGGAAGACAAGCTTCAGGAGTTGGAAGAAGAGAATCGGAAGAGCAAATCTTATGTTGATAGTTGGAAGAAACGAATGGCGGATACGTGTGAGTTGTTGAAACAGGTTCGTGAACCTGGTGCCAGAGGATCCTATTTGAAGGATAGTGAGAAAGCTGAGATGTATCGCTTGCACAAAAAGGATCCTGAGGTTTATACTGTTGAGAAGCTTGCTAAGGATTATAGGATTATGAGACAGAGAGTTCATGCCATTCTTTGGCTTAAGCAGCTTGAAGAAGAAGAAGAGAAGAAGCTAGGTCACCGTCTCGATGATTCCGTCGAGCTCTTGCTCGACACTTTTCCTGAGTCAGTTGAATTTAGGGTTTATGGTTTGAATTTAGGGTTTAGGGTTTATGGTTTGAAAATTGATTGTTTATAAGTTTAGTTGAATTTAGGGTTTATTTATTGTTTTTTTTTTCTTGTGTTGTTGCAGGTTTTTTATTTCTCATGATAGGGAGTTCCATGTAGCGTCTCTTCCTTATAAACCTGACTTCAAGGTGATGCCTGAGGGGTGGGATGGCATTACTAAAGATTTGGATGAAGTTCATTATGAAATCTCCAAAAAGGAGGATGATATGCTTTATCGAGATTTTGTTGAAAAGATGAACTTCAACAAGAAGAAAGTGAGTTCACTTTGCCTGCTATTCTATGTTTGTTGTACTGAAGTAGATAGGTGCATGTCTCGTGTACCTTATTTTGGCCTTACTATGTTGCCGTAGAGTAGTAGAAGTGTTTGATATCTTCTTTCATTGTAGAGATTTAGTATGTATGGGGATAGTTTGGCATGACATATCAATTGTTTGTTTGTTGTCTGTTATAGAGTATAGACGGTATTCAAATTTGATGTAGAACAAAGTGCATATATAAGTCTGCTGAGAAATAGAAAATATTTTGGGTAAGAAACCAGGAAAGAAAAAGATTCTTCTTGATAATTCAGGTTTTGGGTGTGATATTCAAAACAAAGGACCTTCTTAAGCCTTTAGCTTTTATAGTTGCAACTCTAACCTTTCAGATTATGTGATCTTTGTTAGATGCCTCAGCAGGGCTTGAATCAGTTAGTAACAGAAATAAGAGGCGGTGTCTGTTAATGTTAGGATTACACAATAAGAGGGAAAAAATAGTGTGAACTATGGAATCTTTAGTTATTGAGAGTGGAATTTGGAAGGAAAAGGCTAGGTCTTCTGAATACCTAAAATGTAGAGCAGATACATTTTAATCGTTACATTCTGGGGTCTTTGAACTTGTATCAAATCGATGCTGATCAGAGGGCATTCTTTTTGTAAAATAGATTGCTGTTTAGCATGTATTCTAATGAACCAGTGTCCGACAACTGATATTAGGGCTCCCGATCTAGTCAGGCTACAATAATAAATACAATGTAAGTTAACAAGTGAATGGAATAGTACAAAATACAAATCATAATACAAGCAACTTATGTGGCTGAGCTGAAGTACAGGATGATTAGAAGGAACGGAGTTTGCTTTTCTGTTTCTATGTGAAAGTTATAAGGTGTTAATTCTGAGACTAAGCGGGGTTTAATCATATGGATACAAAGATGTATTCAAATAGAATGCTATATTACTGACTATATTCCAGGCTATTGCATCTACTTGTTTTATTGTGGGATAAGGCTTGTTCTTTCTTGTTGTTGTACATCTACTTTTTAGGATTAGGGATGGTCACATAATTGAAAAAACTGAACTGCTCTGAGAACCTAACTGAACCCCACTCTGAAAACCAAAATGTTAGCATTATTGTGCAAACTAAACTCCTGCTTAAAACATGATCAGCGAATTGAACAATGCTACAAAAATGTTTGGTGAATATAATTAACTCAATTGCTGTTGATTGGATCTCCTCTTAGCAATTCGGTCTCTCTTTGCTACCCAATGCAGTTCAAGTTCCTCAAAGTTCCCAACCCACCAAAATACCAGTACTCTTAGAATGGAACATTAATAGGTAGACATGATGACGATGAAAAACATTTTCATGAAAAGTTTGGCTAATGGAAAAATGTTTTTACTTTTCATTTTCTTTTCAGTCAATTTTATATTATAAATTAATTTAAATTGTTTTAGAGTAGAAAAAATTCCATGATAAAAATATTTATGTTATACAATATATATTTTTATTTTAAAAAGTTATTTAAACTCGTATATGCAAACATTTTCTTATGAAGTGTATTTATCAATATTTTTTGTAAGCATTCGTATAAAAAGCGGATGTGATTAAGCTAAATGAGCAACAGTTCAGTTTCATACAATGTTGTTAAATAGCAGCTACTATAGTAGCGCTATTGCATAGCAAAATTTGAACAAATTGCTATCGTCCCACTAATAGTGGGCCACTATACACAATTTAGCATAAAATATTGTTAAATAGCAACTTTAGCCGCACTTTAGCAATGTTGTGTTGCAGAATTTGAACAAATCGCCATTTTCCACTATCCACACTCAACAACACTTTCATAGATCTATTTTTCAGTTAAGTTTAGTGCAGTTTTCTGTTAGAACCCAATCATGAACACCCCTAGTTATGATAACTCAATTATAGAAGATATGTTGCAACTTCAGCACAGATGACAGTAGCAGCAGATATGTGACTATAGCTTAAAGATTTCTCAAAAGAAGGAAATTATGAATACCACAGTTTTAATATCCCTCAAAGCTATGAAAAACCGATTGGGTAGGAAACAATGCAGGGACTAATTCCCATAAAGAGCACTTGAAACCTTCATAATGTAGGAAATGCTGGTATTTAATGTGTGGTCCTGTTAAACCCATCAGCAACCAGTAGGCTTTTGATTACTTTCCCTGATGATTTTAGCACTAAAATATGGATTTTCATGGGTAGAAAGTCATAAGATTTTGCTGTTTCAAAAGATTAAAATTGATTCATTTATAAAGATGCTTACAAACTAATCAAGTCAAGCTTTATTGTTACCAAATTTTCATGTTTGCTTATCAATGCACATTTAATAAGTACGCTAAAGTGCAGCTCCCCTAACATCCATATTCTGTCTATTCTATGATCTATGTGCTGCTAGACGTTTTTTTTTTGTTTTGTTGAGCTCACTGAATAATGTGGTTGTGATCATTGTACAGATGGCTGGAGAGGTGAAATGCCATAAGTATAGTCGACGACGCCCTGAAAATGGATGGACTTTTACTGTGGAAAAAATGGGAGCCCGGGGGAAGCGAGGAGGTGGTGGGGGGTGGAAATTTGCTAGCATGCCTGATGGATCAACCCGACCACTGAATGAGATTGAGAAAATGTATGTGAGGCGAGAAACTCCACGCCCGCGACGCAGGATCCTTCCCTGATTACATTTTTATTTGTTTTGACTAACTGTTAAAATTAGATTTTTAGTCAATGCATCAAATGGTTTGAGATATGTAAATGTATTTTTGTATTGTTATTTGTCCTTTTTTTAATGGGGATTAGTTATCTTAGGATGATCTTTTAATTAATCCTCATCATATTGCTTAATTTATGCACAACGTTGATGTCAATAACTAGTAACAAACCCGTGCGTTCGCACGGGTTCTGGTACGGGACGCGCATTTGTTTCAGATATATAATTTTTAATAGAAAAAAATTATATTAAAAGTAATTAACATTTTGTGAAAAAAAATAAGAACAATTAATATTAAATTGTCTAAAAAAAATCAGAAACAAAATTGAAATCACCAAAATTAAATTGTGTCTAAATAGCCTTTTGTAACTTCACATTTCCGTTAATAGTCAATATTTTGATCAGTAATTTTATGTTCCCGTTAATATTTAATATTTTGCTCAGTAAATCTGTTCCCATTAATTTCAAAATATTTTGATCGGTAACTTCATGTTTCCGTTAATATTCAATATTTTGATCAGTAACTTCGTGTTCATATTAATATTAAATATTTTAGTTAGTAAGTTCAAGTTCCCGTTAGTATTCAATATTGTGACCAGTAACTTCATGTTCTCGTTAATATTCAATTCAATATTGTGATCAATAACTTCATGTTCCCGTTAATATTCAATATTTTAATTAGTAACTTCAGGTTCTCGTTAGTATTCAATATTGTGATTAATAATTGCATGTTCCCGTTAATATTCACTATTTTGATCAGAAACTTTCATGTTCCCTTAATATTCAATATTTTAATCAGTAACTTTAGGTTCCCGTTAATATTCAATATTGTGATCAGTAACTTCATGTTCCCGTTAATATTCAATATTTTAATCAATAACTTCAGGTTTCAGTTAATATTCAATATTGTGATCAGTAACTTCATGTCCCCGTTAATAAAAAATATTTTAATCAGTAACTTCATGTTCTTGTTAATAAAAAATATTTTAATCAGTAACTTCAGATTTCCGTTAATATTCAATATTGTTCGGTTACGCGAATTTGGATACATTATTTATTTTAAATGAAAATGTTAAAAAAGAAAAAAATTAGATAAATAATTGATTATTTCGTATATAAAATATTTAGATCAATAATAGATTTTTTCCCGTATACCATTTTTGGATTAAAAATATTTAACCATAAATATCATTTCTCGTATGTAAAAATATTTAGATCAATAATAGATTTTTTTTCCGTATACACACTTCATTTTTGTTTAGGTAACATTTACAAAAATATTTAGATCAATATTAAATTTTGTATATAAAAATATTTATTCAATAATAACTTTTTTCCCGTATACCATTTTTGAATAAAAAATATTTGAATCATATATACTATTTTTTGTAAATAATAGATTTTTTTTCGTATACAAATATTATTTTTGTTTAGGTATCATTTACAAAATTATTTGGATCAATATTAAATTTTCGTATATTAAAATATTTAGATCAAAATAATATAGTTTTTCCCGTATACGATTTTTGGATCAAAAAAATTTGATAATAAATACCATTTCTCGTATATAAAAATATTTAGGTCAATAATAGATTTTTCCCGTATACAGACTTCATTTTTGTTTAGGTATCATTTAAAAAAATATTTGGATCCATAATAAATTTCGTATATAAAAATATTTACATTAATAGTAGATTTTTTTCCTGTATACCATTTTTTAATAAAAAATATTTGGATCATAAATAGTATTTTTCGTAAATAATAATACAAATATTATTTTTATTTAGATATCATTTGCAAAAATATTTGGATCAAATATTAAATTTTCGTATAAAAAATATTTAGATCAATAATAGATTTTTCCCTGTATACCATTTTTGTATAAAATATATTTGATCATAAATACTATTTCTCGTATATAAAAATATTTAGATCAATAATAGATTTTTTCCCGTATACAAACCTCATTTTTGTTTAGGAAAATATTTACAAAAATATTTGATCATAAATACTATTTCTCGTATATAAAAATATTTAGATCAATAATAGATTTTTCCCATATACATACCTCATTTTTGTTTAGGCAAATATTTACAAAAATATTTGGATCGATAGTAAATTTCGTATATAAAAATATTTAGATCAATAGTAAATTATTTTCCCGTATACCATTTTGGAATAAAAATATTTGAATTATAAATACAATTTTTTGTAAAAAATAGATTTTTTTCCATATACAAATATTAGTTTTGTTTGGGTGTTATTTACAAAAATATTTGAATTAATATCAAATTTTTGTATATAAAAATATTTAGATCAATAATAGATTTTTTGGCTTATTCCATTTTTGAATAAAAAATATTTGGATAATAAATAACATTTTTCGTATATAAAAATATTTAGATAAATAATAGGTTTTTTTTCCGTATACAAACTTCATTTTTTTTAGGTATCATTTACAAAAATATTTGGATCAATAGTAAATTTTGTATATAAAAATATTTAGATCAATAGTAGATTTTTTCCTGTGTATCATTTTTGAATAAAAAATATTTGGAGCATAAATATAATTTTTCGTAAATAATTAATTTTTTTTATATACAAGTATTATATTTATTTAGGTATCATTTACAAAATATTTGGATCAATATTAAGTTTTCGTATATAAAAATATTTAGATCAACAATAGATTTTTTGAATAAATTTTTCCCGTATATTATTTTTTATTAAAAAATATTTCGATTATAAATATCATTTTTCGTATATAAAAAAAAATGTATATCAATAATAATTTTTTTTGGAAGAAAGAAGTGAGAAAGTGATGAAAGAGAAAAAAAATAGAGAATGAAGAGAGATTTGATAAAATATAAGAGTTGTATTATTTTAATAGTAAAATAAAAACTTTATGGTGCAAAGACCAAAAAACCACAATTTTAATGTGGTGTCAAAAAATCAAATAAGGGTATTTTTGACTTTTCCAGAACCATTACTTTTCTTATATTATAGATTAAGATCCTTTGTTGTCAAGAAAAAAATGTTAACTGCCACTAGTTTTAACGAATACTTCGTGCTTAAATGTTATGCTTGCATTCAATTTATTGGAAAAGTGTGTTATAAACTATAGGTCCACATGAAGAGATGATATTCTGGAAAAGTGTGATGGTGCATTTCTGGATGAGATTAACTTTTATAGATTCGTTATTTTTTATAATCTCCATTATACTTTCATAGAAATCTAATCCTATTTAACTGTTCAGTTGAATTTATAAAGCTTAAAGGGTGGGTTTGAGACAAGGGCATTGCTTGTAGCACCTTAATGGTACCGCGTGACTAGGGCTGTCTTCGGTCTGGTCCGGGTATTTGCTCTCCCGAGTACTGGACTGAAATAGTAATCGTGTAAACCAGAACCGACCGAAATAGTGATGGATTTTTTTTTTTTGGGAACGATACTTTCAGATACTTATCAGGTATTTGGTCCGATCCGGACTGAAATTTGAGTTAGGGGTAAATTATCAATTCTCAATTTTATTGGATATTTGGTTCGGTTCTATTGTTGGATATTGGACAAAAGATTTATCCATTTTCGGATCGAGTAGCATTTCGGTCGGTCTATTGGTCCGGTTCTATTGGACCGGTTCCCAGGTGAATCTCGGGTAAATCGGCCCAAATACAGCCCTACCAGTGACCCGGTGAATAAAGCTTGAAGGGTGGGTTTGAGACAAGGGCATTGCTAGTTTTTGTAGAAAATGGAGTTCTGTCTTGCTTAAAACTTGTTTTGAAGTTGTGAAATAAACAAAGTTATTATAGGGGGAGTTCCGGACTAGTTTTGTGAGAAATGGGGTTGTTTCTTACTTAAAATATTTTTTGAGATGTAATAGGTACTGGAGACGAACTTCTGGAATGATTGAAGGACATTTTTGGGTTTTATTATAGTAGTTGTTCACCATTAAAGATTAGAAGAGGTTCCCCTTAAGACACGACAATAATGGAAAGAAGCGCTTATGTTTAACCGCTAAAGCTTGTTGTATGAAGTAAGCGACTAGTCTCTATTCATGTTAATGGGATGTTATTATGTTTCTAACACTTTAACTATTGGAGGAATGAGTTGGAGAAACATTTGAATTTAAATACACATTTATTATTTGAACAATATTGAGATTAAAAGTCAACTTTTATAAATCTTTTAGGGTCTGTTTAGAAGTTAGTTTTTGGAAAGTTTTGGAGGGGAATGTTTTGGAGAGTTGAGTCTATATTTTAAAATGTATTTGATTTTTTTAAAAAGTTTAAAAAATATAATTTTATATGCTCCAAAGTCTTTCCTTATAAAATCCTCCAAAAACCAACTCGCAAACAGACCTTAGTAAGGATAAATATCCAATTAATAAAAAACAATGACTATAAAAATATTGGGCGAGGGATTTTATTTGATTCAAGGAAGTTAACTTTAACAAGGAAATGTAAATTCCTATGCTGCCAAGAGCGAAGCTCCTACATAGGAAACCAGTATCTCTATCTAACAAAAAAATCTCATCTCTCACAAGATCTCCTCGTTACATAGAGCACTATCCACTTTCCACGTTCATTATATTACAACTGTTGTCAATTACATCTGTTGTCAATTTATAATTTTTTTTGAAAAATATTCTCATTTTATCCTTATAACATATTAACTAATTTATCATTTACTTTTTTACCATTCTCTCACGTTTTCTGAACTTTGAATGATTTTGCACCCCCACATAGGTTTACTGAATAACTATGAGAAAGTCACCTGCTACATTTTTCTTGGCTAAATTACCTGCTGGATCCTTTAAGTTATTTAATTATAACAATGTGGTCTTTTACGTTTTTTTCGCTACAAATAGGTCCTTTATGTTAACTAAAGTCTGCAACGTTGACCTTTTTCACAAAATATCCATTCCAAAAAAGTTGAGTTGGCATAAATAGCGCTAATGTGTCATTTAACTTTGCTCTAATGGGACTAACGAAATTGGTTGGGCCCAAGGCCCATATCCTTGCAATATCTCTCTAACTCATAATTAGACACTTATGTATGATTGTGTGAGTTATATAAACAATTAATTTAAGTGTAAAGAAAATGATGTGGGACTCATGATTTTCTAAAAAAACCTTCAAACTAGCCTCCCTGTGAAACCCGCCTATTCATTAATTTTGTGTGTGTTATTTATGTTTCTGCATATTTATTTTCTGCATAATCACACAGTTTCAAAAGTCTAGTTTAGATGTCATAAAAGGATGTCAAAACATCCGTCTCGACATTAGATCTGTTATTAAGATATCAGTATGAACATGTGTTACTTGTACCAAAGAAATTTCAAGTATTTATAGTTTCTATTCTTTTGATGCGCTGGTTTGTTTTTTATTTTAGAATTGAGTCTGCTTGTTGGAAATTAAAGCAGACGTGTGAACATTATAGGTGAAATGTGCAAATGTTGAGAGACTACGAATAACAACTTGAAGTTACAATTGAGAAATATTAGAGCTTATTTTCAAAAAAGTTTTTATGAAGTTGAGCTCGCGCGCACTAGTCCATTTTATGGTAATATGCATGGATCAGTGTCCCAGACTACTTTGAGACGTAGTGCTGAAGAGTTATTTGGGGTTAATTATGTGGAAACCAACATGCAAATATGTGGGTGTAATCTTAGAATATCTTATGGTTTTACTTGTGCTAGTGAGTTAGGAAGATACACACTTGATCGTATACTGATACCAATAGAGGTTGCTCATGTCTAATGGAGGAAACTAAGCATAAAAGTTAATTTGGAGGTTAATGCAGATGATGGTTCAAAGGTGGATATGAGGTAGTGCAATATATACATTGTCGAAAAGGTTCAGGTTACTAGATATTATTGGGAAAAGAGCATTAAAAAGCAGGGTTTGTGAAAATGCTTACCCCACTATGACTTCAATGTGCTCACCACCTGAAAAATAAAAAATCAAAGGAGGATTAAAGAATAAAAGGAAGAAACCAGTGGATATGAACTTTATAGGGAGCCTTCATATAATGAGTATATTAATCAAGCATCTCAATCTTCAAATAGGCTACATACATCATTATCTCAATCATCTCAGACTTTTAAGAAGTAGTCTCAATCAATGAAGAAATTAACTTCAAATAAACAATTCATTCATCAATTTCCTAATCATATTAGGCCATATATTGAAGATGTATTTAATGTTGCATCAGATGAAAATTATGGATTTTAGAGCCATGGATATAGTGAGGATGGTTGACCTATGGTTCACCGAGACTTGGATAAAGGAATAAGAGAACCAGAAAGATAAAGATTATATGAGAAGTTATTTGAAGATTTATTATTAGAAGTGATAGATCCTTTGATGATATCAACTTTAGGTCCCCAACCACCAAAGAAATAAATGACAATACCACATATAGGTTATTTGATTGTGAATCAGTATAATGTCATTCTCGTCAGTTTAGGTAATCCTTGCATGACATCTTTTTTTTATAAAAGGGAGGACTAAAGAGCCCAAAACAAAACAACTACACGCATAAATCACGGGGAGTAACTTCCCCAACCAAGTCCGACAAATAGGCATGAGCAACCTCCATAGGGAAGCTATTATAGAGAAGAGTACCCTTCTCATGACCAAGGCTAAGATTGGATAAAGCATCCGCTGTCTTGTTATCTTCTCTGTAAATATGAGTAATTTTGACTACCCAATCTCTATTGAGAAGCTGCAACACAGAGTTGAGATAGAACTTGCAAGAGTTTAGGATATGAGCATTCCTATTAATAGCATTGAGGACCACTTTGTTGTCCACTTGGAGAAGAATTATTCGACATCCTTGTTCATAAGCTAAGTGTAGATCAATAAAAACAACTTAGAGTTCAGCTTCAATTATCAAACCCGACCCCATATTATGAGAGAATCCCCCATGCCATTGGCCCGTATGACCTCTTATTGTACCGCCACAACCTGTAGCCAGACTATACTTGACAGTACCATCCGTATTGAGGGCGTATCAATCCTTTTGAGGAGGTCTCCAACAAACCAAATGAGAGACTTTCTTGTGCTTATAAATTTTCCTGTTGAGCCCAATGCTGGTTTTGTAGGCAGTTACATTTATGCTCATGTCTTGCTTCAAATCAGCCCACATAATAAAGTCTTCATTATAAGTCCGTTGGTTCTACCAATACCATAAGCTGTAGCATGCAAAGGCCCAGACGCTACTGCAATTAGAATCCTTGATGCTGAACAGGTTCAAGTTAATCCACTCTTGCAATTCATAACTAAAGAAGGATTCCTTATGCTCATCTTTTACCAGACTGTGCCACAAGGCTTTCGTGTTTTCACAATCACACAAGATATGAAGAATCGTCTCCTCTACCTAATGACAATCAGTACATAATAGATTGCTCAGATGTCTGGAAGCAAGCCAATGATTTGTGATCAATCTATTGTGTTTAACCATCCACATGAAGGTTCTAATTCTTTCGGGGACTTCAAGCTGCCAAATTCTTTTCCAGTCCTTATCTTCTATATCTTGGTCAGTGCATCTCATGTGGTTGTAAGCACTAGAAATTGAAAACAAACCCGTATTATCATGACTAGGAGTGCTATTTGCTTATATCTCTTCAGTGATGTGCTGGGGGAAATGCTATTTAACAAATCCATATTCCAGTCGCCTTGATCATTCAAAAGGTCTATGATATACTTTAATTGAGGTTCACCATTATGCGTATCACAATACTCCTTTTAAGTGGTTCCATCTTGGAGTCAAAATGCCTTCCATAGGTTTATGCACTTTCCATCACCAAATTTCCAATGCACCATGTTGTTCAAATTTGGCCAATTCTTGACAATGTCTTTCCACACACTCGAGTCATGATTCTTGGCTGAAAAATTCGAGAAAATCTTTGTTCTGCCTGCCATATATACCTTGAAGGACTTGACTCCACAAGGCCTGCTCTCCATTGATTAACTTCCAACCAAGGTTGAGAATACAAGATTTGTTCATATTAGTTAGATTTCTAATTCCTAATCCTCCCAAGGTTTTAGGATTAGCTACATAGTCCCACTTGACAGTGTGAACTTTCTTGCCTGAATCAGGTTTCTCCCCAAATAAAAGATCTTTGAGCCTTTTGAATTTCTTTCAGACTTGCCTTAGAAAGAGAATTAGCCATCATAGAGTACGAGGGAAGAGCTTTAATGACAATTTTTTTCCTATAACGAGTTCACATTCATCATTCATCTCCATTTATTGGATTGGTCTTGTAAACCAAAATCATTGATGTGAATATTAATGTTTGTCTTATTTATTTATGTGTGTTAAATTTATTACTTACTTTGATGTAAATATTAATGTTTGTGTTATTTTTCTAATCAGGTAAAAATGAATGGATTAGAAGAAGTTTCGTTCCTCGATAGCAATATCTTGGATGTTAGGATTTGTTTGGACGAATACAACACTGACAACTACTTACGCACGTAGTATCAATTAGTGTTAGCTTAACATGATTCAACGCATGGTTGTTAAAATCGCAATTTAAAACCTAAATTCTATAGATTTCATGTTTCTATGTTTACATTTTGTGTTAAACCGCAATTAAAAATGTTTTTATGTAAAAATGTATATTGGGACGATTTAAAATCATTATGAAATCGATAAAGTCGTGTAAAATTGTTGGATTTTACTTTTTTTTTTATCCGATTTTACCTTTTTTTTAGACAATCTTTTAAATGTTAATTTTTATGATTTGTTGAATAATTTATGTAATTTAATATAAGTTTTATGGTGATTTAGTAATTTTTTGCTTTATAATTTGTGAAATTTTTCAAAAAATCCGATAAAAATTCACTATTCTAAATTGTACAAAATTACAAATGATATGGTAAAATTAAAAACATAGGAGGTATGGGGTGCCAAGTAAATTTTGGGAGTGGCCGGAAAATTTCTCTAAATCAAAATAAGTGAAGGCCCAAAATGGTTAAAATACATAAACACCCTTAAGAACTGTCCTATTTGCGTTTGCATCTCTTTCTCTCTAACCTTTCAAAGTAAGAGACACAGATTCACTTTCATTCCCAAAATCATCACCCAACGCAGCATAAGATGTTCAAAAAGTACGCTTACTCACTCTAAACACATGTATATAAATGCAAAATTACAACTTTCTAGATTTTCATGTCATTCATTCACCATTTGCTTCTGTATTGTTTTTCCTATTTTCTTTTTTCGGAGTTCTGTCACCAATTTCACCATAACCTAAACCCTAAATCCCAAAACATGTATTTAATTGTATCTTATGATCCTGTGGCTTCACCCTGTAATTGTTTATTCAATGCGTATCTTAAGATTCACATCTCCAATTTTTTTTCTTCAGATTTTCATCTGAAGAGGTGTCTGCACAGAATCAAGTGAAGGCTTCAGTTCAACGAAGAATAAGGCAAAGTATTGCGGATGAGGTAATGCCACTTTTTGGGGTTCCTTTTTATTCTTCAAAATATGCATTTTTTTTCTGTTATCTGTGTGACTATTAACCTAACTCACTACAATGCAGTACCCAGGACTTGAACCAGTTTTGGATGATATACTTCCCAAGAAATCCCCTCTTATAGTTGCTAAATGGTTTGTTTCTGATTATCATACTAGTTGCTTTGAGTTTTTTTTTTTGTGTGCTAACTTTTGCTCTTTTTTGTTTTTGTTTTTTTGTTCTTGTAGTCAGAACCATCTCAATCTCGTTGTGGTCAACAATGTGCCTTTGTTTTTCAGCGTTCGTGATGGCCCTTACATGCCTACCTTGCGACTTCTCCATCAATGTAAGCTTCATATTACTTACAATAAGTGGTAGGATCCATGGAATTTTTGGAATTGCATCTAATAGTTTTGCTAGTTATCATGAACAAAAGAGAACATGAAGATCATATGGTTCTTTGTCTATTAGTGATCTCATATTTACTTGTTAGATTCCCCTGAACCTTTGAGAATTGAGAAAACTTTCTTGACTCACAGTCACCCCTATTTGCACTCCTCAAACCTTTTAATCTATGTTGTCAAGAACGCCGTTATAGGGGAATAACATAGCGGTGGTAAGGTTTGGCACGACACTTTTGGCCTACGGGCCGTCGTCGGCAATAGTTGTTACGGCCGCTAATTGCAGCACCAAACCGCCGCTGTCTTTTCTGTTAGGGTGCCAAGGGAAATTCCTCAAATCCTTTTTTAAACCGCTGTCTTTTTTTAAGGGTATAAATCTCAATTCGAAACCTTTAATGGGTAATGTTATGTTCTTCATTGTGTTATGTTTTTGCTCACAAACAATTGTTTAGTTCTTCTTCCTACTTTTTAATCAGTTCGTTCGATTATGTTCTTTGTAGTTTTTATTGCTCTGTGCTTTAGGTTCTTTAGTTATAAAGTATGATGGTGATAGAACCCAGAAAATTAAGATAACAAATGTGTATATATTATGAATGGGAATGGATAAGCTTAAGATCTCTTCAATGGTGGCAAAATAAAGGAAATGATAAACCATCAGAGTCAAAGACTCCTATCCTAGAGCAAAGCTCCTAACCAACTCTAACAATATTTCTCAATGACTCTCCTCATCCTCCAATCCGACTTCTAGTACTCCCTCTCACTAACCACAACACATGGCTCATGACACCTCACTAACTAACTCCCATTGGCCCCACTTTCTTCCAGAATATTCTCAAGTGTCTAAATGTCCTATCAGATGGTCTCCTTAATTTTGTCTATTTTACTATTTCTATCTTTGAGTATTTATGTTTACTTTGTACATTGATTTTTAGACTTTGCAATAGCGGCTATCCTTCTATTAGCTATAGCATTTTAGGAGGGAGGTTGGTGCTACGTGATGCAATCTAGGATTATCAACATAGCTTTTAATCAAGATATTATGTGTTTTGCTGGCACTATTATTAACCCACAGTATAAATAACCTTGGATATAGGGAGATAGAGCTGGAGGGAAGGGGGGAAAACCATTGCTATTGCCTTGGTGGTTCCATTTTCTCACTTTGGTCATTAAAATTCACATCTATCCTCATTTTTAAAATGTAGGGAGGAGTCAGTAACTTATCAATTATCATTTCCTTCCCTATGCTTTGACAACAAGCACTTATGAGACATGGACAGAGTTTTTAGGCTCACATATAGATATTATGCTTCGCAGTTTGTCCTTTCTAATATTGCATGTAAACTATACCATTGTTTTTAACTTTACAGATCCAGATATAATGAAGAAATTACAAGTTGACCGTGGTGCAATAAGATTTGTTTTGGCTGGTGCAAACATAATGTGTCCCGGTCTTACATCTCCTGGGGGTGTTTTGGATGAGGAAGTGGGGGCAGAATGTCCTGTGGTACTTCCTTTATGTTTTGTAGATTGTTTGTAATACACAAAAAGTGAGAATTTTCTAGTGAATTTGTATTAAAACAACACGTATTCTTCTGATTTCAGGCTATCATGGCTGAAGGAAAACAGCATGCCCTTGCCATCGGATTTACAAAAATGTCAGCAAAAGACATGTAAGAAACTTGTCTCATCGCTTGTTTTGTCTAGGCATGATTGTTGAATGAAATGAATATAAATGTTTTCCAGATTAAATGGAGAGTCTTTTAGAAATTTCGGTTCTCACCATTTTACTCTCTGATTGACATTGATGAGATGTCAATAGAAAAATTGGCACAAATAAGTTTCTATGCAATGTTTCATCATCAGCCACAACCTCAATGCAATCAGAGGTGGACCTACTTGTTTAGGCGGGGTGCAACCACACCCTCAAACTATTTTTCAAACTTAGGGCTTATCTGGAAATAGATATAAGTTATGGCTTGCCTAGTTTCGGTTTTGTTGATTTATTGCTGTACTCAAGGAGTTCCACTACTTTCATGGTTTCAGAAAAGCAATCAACAAGGGAATTGGGGTCGACAACTTGCATTATCTCAATGATGGTCTTTGGAAGGTATTGATTGAGATATGATTTCCTTTGTATTCACATCCTTATTATTAAATCAGTATACATAGGGTCATATTTACTAATGTCATTATCTTCATTCTGTTCAACATTGCAGATGGAGAAATTTGATTGAAGATGTTGCAACTTGCAAGAGCTGCAATGCCAACTTAGGGATGCAGTCCTGTTTTCTGGAACTTGATCCAGATTTTAGGGATCATAAGCGAAACTCGTGGTTTATTTATTATACTCGTGTAAACAGTAAAGAAAGTTTTGTTCAAAAGTTGCTCTCTTAGATATTTATGTAGATTTTATGTAACTTGTTGAATACACTGGGTGTTGACAAATACAAAGTTTTGTTTGGTTCTGTGCTCCAGTCTATTGTTAGAACCACACATGAAAGTTTACTCAAACAAGGTGATGCTGTTAGATCTTTCTTCCACCTGCGTACTCCAGAATTATCCTAGACTCCTTGGGAATGTTTCTTCTATTTGATTGGAGTGAAAATTGGGGTAGAAAAAAGTAGATTTACTGCATTTATGCAGATTTTCCTCTCGTGTTTCATATATATTTGAAATTTAGTTGGGTTTGTGTCGTATTACATCCATGTCTTGTGTATCATGTGTGATTTTTAAGTTACAATGTAACATTTATTGTGACCTTTGCTACTAGGGTATGTGTGTAAGTGTAACATTACCAAAAGGCTTTTAATAGGTAAAATGAGTTTCAAAACTTGCATGAACACACTCTCATGTAACTAGGGGTGGGAAACGGGCGCCCTGTTTAGACCTGTCCAGCAAGAGTCCGCAAAAAAAATAAAAATGGGGCGGGCGAGGCAGATTTTACTGAGGGTGTGGGTCTAAAATTTTGCCCTGTCTTCCAAAAAAATCGAGTGCAGAAGCGTTGAAAAGGACGAGTAGTAGTAAGGTGGTTGAGGCTTTGCCCTGTCTTCCAAAAAAATCCAGTGCAGAAGCGTTGAAAAGGACGAGTAGTAGTAAGGTGGTTGAGGCAGACAACATTACTTATTGAAGTGTTCAAACTTCTTAGAGATGGGTATTGAGTGACTCACTAAACTCTTTAATAGAGTGTGAAATACTTATTGAAGTGTTGAAACTTAGAGATGGTTATTGAGTAACTCACTAAACTCTTTAATAGAGTGTGAAAGGAAAGGGCAGAAGGTCTATTTTGGGGGTGGGTCTAGAGCGAAGGAAAGAGATGTGTGGCAGAGGGCAGTTAAGGTGTCGAACGAACATGTTTGAGTATGGATCGTAATTGAGCGAATGATCTGCTCATTAAAAAGTGGTCAGCAAGCGAAGGTCTTGACATGGAAGGATTTTATGAGGTCAAGTCAAATGTCGGGTAAATGGAGAAGAAACACTTTAGTTTCAATTTATAAGAACAATGAGAATATACAAAATTGTGCAAATTACAAAGGATTAAATTTATGAATCATACTATGAAGTTATGAGAAGACTTAATTGAATGAGGACTACGAAAAGAGACTCAAGTTACTGAGAATCAATTTGGTTTTATGTTTGGGAGGTCGATCTCGGACGCAATCTATCTAGTACGACTGTGATGAAGTAGTATATGATGGACTAACAAGATTCACACTTCATTTTTATTAACTTGAAGAAGGCGTATAATAGAGTTCCTAAAGAGATTTTGTGAAAAGTCCCAGCGAAGAAAGAAATTAGGATTGCATATATTCGAGTTATTCAAGATATGTATAAATGGGGTATCGACTAGTCTACGAATTCATGGTGGAAATACAAATGATTTCCCCATTACAATATATTTGCATCAAGATTCAACCGTAAGTCCATACTATTTTACTTTAATTTTGGATATACACACGAAACACATCCAAGAGTTAGCACTAAGATGCATTCTTTTTGCAGATGATATTGTCATATCTGGAGAGTTAAATGAGGAGTTAAATGAGAGTTTGGAGATTAGCTTTAGAAACACGACTTTTGCCTAAGCAGAAATCAAGTGGAGTATATGAATGTAAGTTTATCAAAAGGAGAATAGTTTCTAACCTAGATGTAAACATTGGAGACCATATCATCTCACAAGTTGCACGGTTTAAATATCTTGCATTCGTAATACAAAGTGGTGGATAACTAGAAAGGAATGTAAATCAACGAATTCAAGCAGAGTGACTGAAATGGAGGAGGGCTTCGGGAGTTTTATGTGACACAAAGGTACCACTCAACCTGAAGGGAGAATTTTATCGGACTGTGGTAAGCCCTGTGACGTTGTACGGGACAAAATGTTGGACGGTTAAGAATCAACATGAGAATAAAGTAAGTGTAGCAGAGATGAGGATGTTACATTGGATGTGTGGTAAGACTAGACAAAATAATATTAGAAATTACAATATTAGTGAGAGTGTTTGAGTAGCACCTATGATAAAAAAAAGATGGTGAAAAATAGAGTTAGGTGGTTTAGTCATGTAGAGAGAAGATATGTAGATTCAGTTGTAAGGAGAGTAGATCAGATGGAGAGAAGTAAAACAACTAGAAGTAGAGTAAATCATATAGAGAGAACTAAAACAACTAGAAGAAGAGAAATGCCTAAAAAAACTATAAAAGATGTAATTAAAAAAGATCTCGAGGTTAACAATTTGGATATAAACATGGTCCTAGATAGAACATTATGACGAAAGTTGATTGATACGGCCGACCCCGCTTAATGAGATATAGTTAGGTTATTGTTATATGCTTACTCTAGAACCTAATGAGACTCAATGTATTTCAAACATGTTATGTACAAAATGATCCTAATTTGATTTAATGATGTATATAGGAGATTAACAGAGGTACTCTTAAAATAAAACAACAATTAAAACAATTGGAAAACAACACAAACAAAACAAAAAGTTAGAGCGACTTAAAACCTAGGAAAAACCTGTGACTCACAAAGGGAGAAGACTAGAAACATCTGAGGCCAAAACCGCTTAGGGGAAACTCAAGAACCAGATACATTGTCTAATCAACCAAAATCATAAAGTCAAACAAAAGAAGTGATATGTCAACCACTATTAAAAGGTGCAAGGATAGCAACAAGTATCTAAATATCACTTCTAGAGACAAATGATTATCCTATTTAGGAGTCCCTCCACATTCATGGAATTTGTAAACAAAATAGCATAACTGCAGGATTGATCTTTCATATCACCGAATGACAAACAAAGTTAATCATGCTCTAACCCCAGGCCTTGACCCGTAACGTTCTAAAAACTTCAAACAAGGAACCTAATTTATTTGTTAAAACTATATACCATCCCAACCACCTAAAAATACTATTCTGCAGAAAAATCACAATGAAAAACACATGGCAAAAGGATTTCACATTGCTTTAACACATATTAGAAGTAACTCCTTCAAGCAAGCTCCGCAGTAAAATATTAATTTAAATATATTCAAATATTTTGCATAATTTTTTTTTATGTTTTCACAAATAAAATTGATATTTCATAATTCAGGAAAAAAATTGTCTTTTTGGAAAATCGATTTTTCAAATTTCAAAAAACTTGATTTTTCGAAAAAGGATCGATTTTTTATATTTCTGGAAGACACGATTTTTCGAACAAAAGTCAAGTTTTTTCATTTTTTAAAAATTTTAATTTTTAATTTTTCTGAAAAAACTCGATTTTTTTTCGTTTTTAAAAAAAAGCTCGATTTTGTTCGTTTTTTTTTTCATATTTATGAAAAACTAGACTTCTTCGTTTTTTTAGAAAAAACTCGATTATTCATGTTTCAGAAAACTCATATTTTCGTATTTTTGAAAAACTCGATTTTTCTTGTTTCCAAAAACTCAATTTTTCATTTTTTTCAAAAAAGCTCGATTTTCCGTGTTTTTGAAAACTCGGTTTTCCATTTTTTCGAAAAACTCGATTTTTTAATTTTTTGAAAAAACTCAATTTTTTTGTATTTTTGAAAAACTCGTTTTTTTGTTTTTTTTAAAACTCGATTTTTTTGTGTTTTTTAATGCTCAATTTTAATTTTTTTTGTATTTTCAAAAAACTCGATTTGTCTTTTCCAAAAACCTTTTTTTTCCGATTATTCGAAAAAACTCTATTTTCTTCGTATTTTTGAAAATTTGATTTTTTGGGTTTTCAAAAACTCGATTTTTTGTTTTTCTTAAAAACTCAAATTTTTGCATTTCTGAAAAACTTAATTTTTTTTCGTTTTTTCAAAAAAACTCAATTTTTTTCGTATTTTTGAAAATCTCAATTTTTTTCATTTCCAAAAATTCAAGTTTTTGTATTTACGAAAAAATTATTTTTTATTACTTTTTTAAGAATAATTTAATGAGTTTTAACTATAAAGTAAAAAAAATAATTGTGTTCAATTGCCACCCCCTACTAGTCTAGTCGATAGTTACTTTGGTAAAAAAATTATCAGTACAAAAAGTACAAGTCTTTCTTTTAAATTATTAGTTAAGCAAAGGTTGTCAGAAAGTTCTTATCTTGACTCGTTTTATCTAGGTAAAATCGAAACGTAAAATTATAGAGTTTATCTCATATTAAAATTATATTAAATTTATATATACGACATATATATTCTTATATAATATTCTAAATGCATTAATTATTTAAAATTTAAAATTTAATTATAAAACAAAAATATACTATATCATTAATTATAATAATATAATATTATAAACTTGAATTAAACTACATAAATTATCAATCAAATCATAAAAAGTAACACCCAAAAGGTTATAAAAAAGGGTTAAATATGTTTGTGATCCTTATAAATATTCAAATTTTCACTTTTAGTCCCTCTAAAATTTTCGTTCAAACAATGATCCTCATAAAATTTTCTATCCACAATTTTGGTCACTGTCTGTCGTCAACTTTCATTAACGGAAACTGACATGACATGACACGCTACGTGAAAAACAGCTTGACAAAATTTTAAAATAACTTAAAATTGGGGGGTTTAAACCTCCTGTACACAAACCCAGAACATTTTAGAAACAAAACACTGCACCATTTAAAATTCAAAATTGCAACATTATTCTAACATATAAGTGCATATTATAGAGGAGCTGTTGGTGGTGCATTACTAGTCTATGATGTTACACGCCAACAATTTTCTGATCTATCAACTGTATCTAATAGTTTCTATTTTCAAAACACTCTCTAAGCAAGCACTAAAATACTGCTCATCATACTGCACACTCAGAGGGTGTTCGTGAGCTGCACAGACCAAATGTTGTTCAAGAATTTAGAGAGTTTGTTGTAATTAGCACAAACAACCCCATTTGTTAAAAACACTATAAATAAATATTTTTAAAAACTAAGAACCTGCTTGATTTGAGTATCAATATGACATCATTTGATTGGTCTTTCAAAATGTTTTCTAGGATTTTTCATGAAGTATTGATCAAGTGGTCTACCAAATACAACATATATAGCAAGAGATGGTCTATCTCTCCTCCCACCTCTACCAGCTTGTTGCCACAAGCTAAAATACAAATTATTTATTGGAAAATAAAAGGAAATCAGACAACCTCGCACAAAGAAGTTGTTAAAAACGATAAGTAAGAATATCAAAGAATAAGGGAAAATACTTTGCAATACTACCAGTAAATCCTAGATGCAGAGTGACGTCATTCCAACATCAATGCCCAACTCAAGAACATTAGTTGCAGCAACACCGCAAATTTTCCCACCACGATATGTACATACGGAATCCAGTAGATATGGGGCTGTCTCAGGAAGAATCTCACGTCAGTCATTTAAATCATTTCATTTCAGTTGTAAGAGAACCTTCCTTTCTTAACAACTAAAAAACCATTAACTTGAACTCCAAAATGGGTATCAAATATAACAAATAGAATTTAGGAAAAACAAACAATTTTATCCCAACATCAACTCTATCAAACTACTAAACAAGTAGATGGAATTGATTTTACATACGCATAGGATAAAACAAGACCACAAAGCTTCCGTGATTTACAAAGGTGGAAAACAGAAAATACAAGGTTTGAAATGATAGAAATGAATTTTATTGCCCAAAAATGGTGAGCCTCAAGCTCTTAATAGTAATGCACCAACAACTTCTCTATAGTATGCACTTGTTTGTTAGAATAATGTTGCAATTTTTTTTTGGAATAAAGATATTATTATTACCAAAAATAGTTAAAACAACCGATCCGAAGATCCAGGTGATGCACTATACATCCACAATACTTAAGGAGATATATACAATGTATCTATATCAATATAGTTGCTAATTCTCCTATTTAAACTACCCCTAACAAAAATGTCATATAAAATTGTCTTCCATATTTGAGGATCTATAGGAGCATGATTGAAAATCACATCGTTACGGTGTTTCCATATTCCATACACACACTCAGCGGTAGCAATCTTTAAAAGGTCTCTATGCCAACCTTTCCTCTTGGTTTCCATCATAATCCACACTTTCTCTTGTGTCCATTCCCCGGATTTCTATCATAGTCAATCCGATGCAGAATCATTTTCCAAACATAATTAGGGACTTTGCACTCAAAGAATAGGTGGTGCATATCTTCCTTTTCCTTGCAGAAAGCACATGGGTCGATAACACTCCCAAACTTCAACATTCTATCCTTTGTACTCAGCCTCCCTAACAAGATGAGCCAAAGAATAAATCTGGCACGCGGTTTAGCTAAGTTCTTGGCCAGCGTATGCTTCCACTCAACCTGACCCCTATCCCCACGCAACTCGTGATACATGGCAGCAGTCTTGTATTTTCTAGCTTGAACAACATCAGCCCACGCTGCAGTATTCTTCACTTTATGTCTGCTTTTAAAAATATTAGCAATAATCCAGGAGCAGTTCTTATATTGCCAATCCATCGCACTCTGATTTTTCAGATAGTAGGTATTCACCCACTTGACCCACAACTTGTCTTCCTTGGCTTGTATGTTCTAGAAAAGCTTCCCCATAGTTGCAATGTTCCACTCTTTCAAGGAGAAGATATTCAAGCCCCCAACCACCTTAGGATTGCATACAAAATCCCAAGCCACTGGTGCCTTCCTACCGGTATCAGTAGTACCCTTCCACAGAAATACTTTACAAATGGCTTCAATGTGTTTAATCACTTCTTTTGGCATTGGGAAGACATTCATCCAATAAGAAGTGACACCAAACATGACACTTTTAATCAACTGACTCCTGCCAGCATAGCTTAGAAGCCTTGTTGTCCTGTCCAGTGTCTTATCTTTGCCAAGATTCTATCCATAAGAGGTCTGCAATGATGGATAGTTAATTTCCTGCTGGACAGGGGCACCCCCAAGTATTTAAAGGGAATAGTCCCAGCAGAAAAGCCTGTAATATTCAGAATTTGCTGTTGTACTGAGTCAGGGATTCCACCATAATACACTTTACATTTGGGGAGGCTAGCACACAAACCTATAGCTTCAGAAAACTGTTGAAATTCTTTTATCATTATCTGCACTGAAGTGTAATCTCCACGGGTAAACAACATAAGATCATCAGCAAAGCAGATATTTGTGATTCCCATCTTTTTACATTTAGGATGAAACTTAAAATCAGGGATTTGCTGCAATTTCCTTAAGCTCCTATGCAAATATTCCATAACCAAAACAAACAAAAGAGGTGAGATAGGGCCACCTTGTCTCAATCCTCGTTTTGCTTGTATGCTAGGGCTTGGCTTCCCATTAATCACATATTTATAGGACACAGTCCTGACACATATCATAGTCCAGTCAATGAAAGTAGGGGGAAATTCAATTCTCTCATAATATCCTCTAAGGCTTGCCACTCAACAGTGTGGTACGCCTTTTGGATATCCATTTGAATTGTACATCTAGGGGAGATATACTTCCTACCATATCCTCTAAGGAGTTCATGAGAAAGGATGATGTTATCATGGATTACCTTTCCTGGAATGAAGGTTGACTGACTTTCAAGAATAACTGTTCCAATGCACTGACTGAGTCTTTTAGTAAGAATCTTGGAAATGATCTTGTACACAGTGGTGCAGAAAGCTATTGGCCTCAAATTCTTCATATTCTTAGCTTCAGGGGATTTGGGAATCAAGGTTACCAGAGCACAGTTAAAGACAGGGTGGAGCTCTTCTTCTTAAAGAAATCCTTAGCAGCAGCACATACATCATGTCTAGTAGTATTCCAAGTTGCCTTGAAAAACTTGGCAGAGTATCCATCACAACCAGGAGCTTTATTATCTCTCACACCTTGCAGAGCCTCCCATATCTCCTTGTCAGTAACCTGCTTGATGAGATCCTGTCTGAACTCTTCAGCCAATTGTTTCCCATTTCTTAGTGCCACAATGTCCATAAGTTTGTGACTACAGTTCGTACTAGACCCTGATAGAAGTTCAAAATCTCAGCTTCAATCTCTTTATGATCAATAAGGATATGCCCATTACTATCCTCCAATTGCTGGATACGAATTTGTTTGTTCTTCCCTTTAACTATTGCATGAAAATAAGTGTTATTTCCATCCCCTAGTTGCAGCCAAGTAACCTTTTCTTTTTGTCTTAACATTTGTTCCTCCAATTCAGTAGTATGTAACACCTCTTTAGTCCAATGCCGCACATCAGCTATGTAATCATGGATGAATAGATCAGTTGCCAACATAATCTCTGCTTGCTCCAACCTTTGTCTAGCATTCTGGATCTGTTTTACACCTTCAGTGATTGTATGAGTAAGTTTCTTCAGATCTGGTCTTAATCTCATCAACTTATTCCATAGAGTATACTGAGGTTGCCCTACCATACTGCTTTACCAATTTTGCTGAACAATCTCACTAAACTGTGGTTGATCAACAATACAGTTAAGGAACTTGAACTGTCTGTGTATATGATGTTTTCCCTTCAGTCTTAGTAAATTGAATCTTGATAGGAGAGTGATCTGAGATGTGTGCTTTGAGGAATTCAACTTCACAATTGGGGAAATTAAGAAACTAGTTTGTGTTACATATCACATGATCTATCTTGGAGTATATCATCCATTGACTATGTTTATTAGACCAAGTATATCTACTCCCCAAGCTATCATGTTCAAACAACTCCCTGGTAGTCATCATCTCCTCTAAATCACTGAATTCATGGGTTTGGACAGGGTGACTTCCTATTCTATCACAAATTCTCATCACATTATTGAAATCTCCTAATATTATCCAAGGCTCCTGCTGAGTATAGTTTTGTATTTTTTTTGCCAAAGAGTCTTCCTTCTGGTCAGTTGATTATGTGCACAGATGAGGGTTTACCAGTACTGAAACTTGCCTTGGTTATCCAGTATCTTGCAGTGTAGATGTTGATCAGAAGCTTCAACCTTCTCCACCCCCATAGTATTATACTTCCAGCCAAACCATATTCTCCCATTATCATGCTCCTCATAGTTATCAATCCATTTCCAGCCAGCACCAAACACATCCCTAATTTTACAGGAATTATTTATCTTAACTCTAGTTTCTAGCAAACCAGCACAAGAAACACCATGTTTCTAGAGATGGGCCACAATCTCCGCATGTCTTGCCCTTTTATTCAAGCCCCTCAAATTCCGCACAATCATGAAACCCTATCATCCCTTCCTAGGTTAAATCCTCCACCTAGGAGAGCAAAACCATTCTGACATGTCACTGTAGAGCTCCCAATTCCCGTGTCCTTGCCCTTGCCTTTAATTGAAGATTTCACCTCTATCCATACTACATGGGCCTCACTTGGAACTTCCTCTATAGGCTGCTCCTGATCAGCATTATTTCCCTGCTGCCCTGGTTTAGGCTCCCACCTCTTTGCAGTCTTATCAGGCCCTTTTCTGATAGGTTCTTTGCATTCATGTCCAACCCTATTGCACTTAGGGCAAAATGGTGGTCTCCATTCATATTCAACATCCTGCTTGATAAGTTCACCCCTTGGGCCACGAATGTTGATGTGCTTCTGAAGTTCTCTTGTGACATCTATCTCGATAAGCACCCTACCATAGGATACTCTCAGTTTTTTAATAGTACACTCATTAGTCATAAGTGGTTTCCCCAAGGCACTAGCTATCTTCCTTATTCTTTTTTTCCCTAATGCACCAGTGGCAACTGTGGAAGCATAACCCATAGAGAAAGAGTTCTTATCATGTCATCTTTCATCGAGAAATCATGTTTCCATTCATGGAGAAACATCGGTTTCTTATGGATGGTATATGGCCCTCTCATCAGAACCATATCTCTATCACTCTTCAAATTAAACCTAATAATGAAATATCCCTCATTATTGTAATACAGCTCTTGTAGGGATACAAAATTCTACACATTAATCATAAATTTTCTAACAGCATTCATGGATAAATCTTCCCCTATGACATACATCACCAGAGCATTCTCCAAATACTGAATTTCAGATTCAATATCTTGAGTTTCAATGCTAACCTCCACTTCGCCATTAACAATATTAGGAGCAGTGTACGTAATTTCTATTCCATTCGAAGGGATTCGATTACCTTTGATGATCTCCACCCATGGTAGAGGCTGCAATTTTAAATTTTAAATGGTGCATCTAAGGCGTTTGATGAAATGTCGGTTAGAACTTTGTTCCCAAAATTTTTTGGGATTGTTTAGTGGAGGTTTAAAACCCCATCAATTTTAAGTGTTTTTAAAATTTTGCCAAGTTGTCTTCCACGTGGCGTGCCACGTCAGCTTCCGTTAATGAAAGTGCAGGGACCAAAATTGTGGATGGAAAACTTTATGAGGACCATTGTTTGAAAGAAAATTTTAGAGGAACTAAAAGTGAAAATTGAGATATTTATATGGACCACTAACATATTTAACCCTATAAAAAACGGTAGTTTCATAAATTTTTCTAGTTCAAAAAAACTAATCTTTTCATCTTTATCTTCAACTTAATCAAAAGTTCAACCATTCTACAACATCATCTTCATTAGAATATTCATATTCGACTTGATTAAATTCATCTCCAAATTAATATTAAAGATTCTTTAATATTATAATCAATATATGAATGAGAATAAAATTAAAAATCTATATAGAAAATTTTATGGGGGCAAAGAGTAAAATCCAACGATTTTACATGATTTTACACGATTTTAGAATGATTTAAATCACTTAAAATCGTTTCGGAATACGATTTTACATAAAAAAGTTTTTACATGCGCTTTAACACGAAATGCTGATCTAGAAACGTGAAATCTATAGAGTTTAGGTTTTAAATCGAGATTTTAATAACCTTGAAACAAACCTAAGTTTTTCAGGAAGTGTGGTCTCAAGTTTTGCTCTAGAAATTTATGTACAATCAGCAACTAGTTCAAGAACTGCTTAGGCATTTGATAGATATAAAAAAAAACTCCATGAACAAAAATAATGATAAGCAAATTTAAAATCATATTGAGATCATATACAGCATTAAAGAAATTAAGAAGTCCTATTAACCATATACAGCATGAATGAAATTGCAGAAACTAAAAAAGCAATAGCTGATTAAGAACCTCTACTTCCAAGATCATATTAGCTTTAACTATGTATTTGCTTGATTATGTATTTGCATCATAAAGTAGCCAAACGAAAAATCTTGAAAGGATCAAAGAACTGGACAGCCTTTAACTATAATGCCCTTTGCAGTAGGACAAGCAGCCAAGGGACACCCTTCAACATTATTTCCCCACCAGTTAAGGTTAATGTTGTTTGAACCCAAAGTAAGAAACAGTAAGATTGTCATGAAGGCGGTTCCAGCATCAAGACCGCCAGACAAAACATAGTTATAACGCTTCCACCAATCTTGTTTATATCGATATATAATGTACCCTGAGATAAAGCCGACGGCAATCCAACTTGTGAAGTTGACTGCAGTTGCAGGAGGCATCATTGATGTAGAGCCCAACAAGACAGGCATGTGAATTAGACGAATCCATGTTTGTCCCGGGAATGCCTTGTGAGCAAGCCAAACTAGGAAAGGTGCAATGGCTCCACCAAGGAAGAACCAATTCACATTGCTGTATTCACCGAGGTTTCCGAAGATTCTGCGTGGTCCAAGAAGTCCCCATATAACTGACGCATCATAGAAGACATTGTCCATCGGGCAAGTCCAAGGGCTATCAGATGGTAGTTTGGAAGTATCACAAAGGTCAGGGATCGTCCCCATCAACCACCAAGCGGTTACCGTGTATACAAGTACTGATATGAATGTTCCTACCATCTACATACAGTGCAGACAAATTTAGTTTCTTAACAAAGAACTGCTACTCTAGAAAAAATTAACACATACACAGACACCTTATACAACACTAATACATCAACAACACGAGTAATAGTTTAAGTAAATTAATTGAATCTAATCACATTAGTATTAGACATCAGACACACATTCAATCAGAAGTGTCGGTGCTATAGAGTTCATAATATGTGAGACTCTAGCGGTTGAAATTTATAGTGAGAGGAATCATAACTGACCTGAGCCATGAACATTGTTCTTGGTGGAATCTTCATATAATGACCAAGTTTAAAGTCTGCCAAAAATGTTAGTGCCTGAGACATGCTAATGTAGCCATACACCTTAAAGCACATGTTAGCCACAGGGCGCTCCGGATACATGTAACCAATGATGTATTCTGTTATAATGTTTAAGCCTGGTTGCTGTTAAAAAGAAAGAGAAGAAATCTTAAACAACTATAGCACCAATATAAAGTTAGCAAGTTTTGGAAGTAAACTATTAAGATACCTGATTTGTAGTGGCTGTTATTATACCGATTGGAAGAGTGAATAAAATGGAAATAGCACAAGCTAGCAATACGCCCCACCAAGGCAACTGAAGTGATTCGTTGTAGTACTCACAAATAAAGATAATAAGAGCTATGTTCACCACTAGAATTATGTGAAACCACCACATGGGGACTGACTTGTAATTCTTCATAAGTCTTGAGTGTATGTCAATTTTTTTACCGGCTCCAAAAGCACTTTTACTTTGCGCCCATATTTCCCTGCACAGTGCATATCGTATAAGTGTAAATGAAGTTAAAATTTTGCAAGAGATCATGTATTTTCCAATAAAATTTGAATATGGTGAGGCGGATAGTGCAGATTTCCATATTAAATTCATAAGAATAACATCTTTACTTAGTTGAACATATTCAAACACAAAGATCTGAATAAGACGATTCACGAAGTGATTACCTTCCATGGAAGAGAAGAACATGCACAATTGTAGCAGAAAGTGTGGCAAATCCAAGACCATAAGTCATTGCAAAGAATGTGCTGAGATGTAGAGACCCATTCTTTGCATAAGCATCCCGATCAAGATGGAAATCAGAATTGACAATGGTCGAAATGTCATAGATCGAACCATTTCCCATAAAAAGCTTATTTGAAAATATAGGAAAATTCTTGGCGTTGTAGACATTGAACCAGTAAAAAATTGGTGTCATCACATACATAATGCTAACGAATCCAACAGCGATATTGGCGGTAGCAAACCATGGACTGGCTAGTGGACTGCCAAGGTAAGAAGAAATTGTAGACCAATCAAAACCAAATGCAGCAATCCCAAGACCTTTCATACCAGAACCAAGTTGTTGGACAAAGATAGACTTGGGAGCAAGCCAACACATCCAAGCAAAAGATGTCAACATTGAAAACATGTAGCCTGGTAACACATAGTATGCCATTCCAGAGATCATGACAAGGAGGAAAAACTGAGTCCGGGTTGTGGCTCCTTTTGGTCTCTTGCTTTTCTCATGCAGAGCACTGCATTAATATAATGGCTTTAGAATAGTTACATTTTTGCAAAAATTACTTCTACTGAAGAACACATTAATTCAATAAAACTCACCTGAATAATGAGACCTGGACCAGATTAGAAGGCCACCACATTTCCGCAGGCTCAACGAGAAATTTCCTAAACAGTCCTGCCCAACCAAATCCCAGCACCTAAAATTGAATAGAGAGGCATTAGGCAATATTTGGTGTCTGACTCTCATACAACACGTTACAGACAATTCAAACAAGTATTTCAAAAATAAATTTTTTTGGCAAGCAAATAATTTGAAAAAAAAGGTATAGAATTATAAATAGATATACAAAAGAGAACCTGAGTGGTGAGCATGAGTAGTAAGGCTGGAAGGAAGCCGAGTTTCCTTTTGTACATGAGCTTCACAGCACTCAAAATATGAGTAGCATAAACGGATCCAGCACCAGAATTAGCAAAGATGGTTATGAGAACATGCTCCTTGATATTGAATGGCCCTCTATTCATTGAGAATTCAAACCATGTATCTTTGAAGAAGACACGAGTTGGCAACACTCTTGCCATGAAATAACCAAGTGGAACAACAGCAATCTGAGCAGAAATTGAAGTGACACTCAAAGGCTGTGTTCTGTACCAAAAGAACTGATTCACAAAGGACAGAACCACGCATGAAAGAATCCCAAGAACCCACATTCTAAATGTGACAACAGGTAATGTAGGGTCATCAGTTTTTGATACTGTGAGTTCAACTTGTTTAACAGGACACTCTTCATCCTCATTCACCTCTGTGGCACTCTTTTTTGACTCAATGTCAAACCTTGAAGACATGGTTGCAATGATATCTTATCCTTTTGCATAAAAACAAAATTATATGAAATATATGAAACTCAATCAAGTCTTATGCATACATGTAAATACAAAATGAGACAGTATGAGGTATCAATGTATCATACACAAAAGGACACTAAGAAGCATTACAGCATTTCAGGCTGAACAGAAGTCTAAGAATTCAGCAAAGCTGACTGTACTAAGTCTATGTATAGTTGTATTTACGTTGGTATGTGTGGTACCGCTTATCCTAACAAGTTCTTTCAAGATATCAAATCATTATAACTTTTTTCTTCCACTTTTTTTACTCAATGATTAATTATTATTTTTTGGCAATAAAAATAGGCAGGCGCTGGAAATTTACTTGTAACGCACCAAGAATAACAATTATGTTAAGTTCAATAAATTTAAATTATTTAACCACAACCTTTAAAATTTTAAATGTACAATCCTAGGTTAAAAAAAATGTAGTATAAATTTAAATGGCCAAAAGACTACGTATCTTAGCTTTTTAGGAAATAAATTAAATGGGTTTAATGGTTATACTGGTTGGTTTTACAATGTCAATCAATAGGAAATAATTATTCAGTAATATCATACTAATAATTTAAAATTTAATTTGATAAAAAAAAAATTTACAATATGATATGAACCGTATAAAATAACTTTACACTGTATTAATGCATCCTCTTTTCTCGTATTAAATTTTGATTTAACATAAAAAAACGTACAAATCTTAAAAATCAGTATAAATTTTAGATACTTGTAATAATTTAGCATATTTTTGGTTCAAGGAAGTATAGAATTGATTATTTTAAAATCAGTATTAATGATTTTTGTTTTTAACTTAAATAATTTTTGTTTTAAACTTAATTTTAACTTGAAGTTAAGATTTTATGTTTTGAATACACAGTTTAGCAGCTTATAGTATAAACACTTATTAAAATAAGTACTTATAAATATGTTTGCATAATTTATTTTTTAACAAATAATAAAATAAATTATTTTCATAAACTATATTTAAAAAAATTATAAAAAATATTTTAAGCTATTTTAGTAAAATCTCTCAAACCGTTTGAATAGTAATTAATAATCATAAAATATTCAAGTGACCTAATTCAATATTTAAAAAATAACTCTGATTTCTAAAAAAGAACTTTTTACCTACTTTTTAGGCCGCAAAGGGAAAAGCGAGTTAAAAAACCTAAAAGCAAAACTCCTCAATCATGGACCCTACTAACCAACTCCAAGAACTACGAATATACATTAAATTGGAATTGAATGAACTCAATTTCAATCTTCGAATTCAAAAGATGAAGTTGAAAAGTGAGTAATGATAAAACTTCATACAGCAAAATCCGTTCCAAAATCAGTAACATGGAAACATGAACGATACAATGGTGCAGCGAAGAGAAAGCAGAGATGAATAATCAGTGAAATGAAAACAGAAACTGAATAAAAACAAAAAGAGAAGACGTGATTCCATAATCAAGAGATTAGTTTAGATTAAAAATTGTAATTAGTGAGTAATGCAAGAGGATTAAGAGGACATAATTTAATTACCTTTCAGAAGAATGAATATGAGAGTGAGTGTTAGTCTCTTGTTCAACTCTGCTTGCGATTTTCCTTTTCAATTTCTACGTGTTTTCTTATGAGGCTTTTATGTTATTTATAAACCAGCCAATGCCAATCCGTTATTTTTTTTTTTTATTTTTAATATTTGAAAACAAACCCGTGCATCATCTTCGGATTCTGTTTCTTTTTTTGAAACTATTTTTATTACAATATTCTGTTTATTGTTAACAATGATTATCAACTTATGTCAACTTAATCTATTACTAGTAAGTATATCACTTTTTAACTAATTTAATTTTTAAAATTATTAAAATTAATTAAAAGTATTTAAACTTTCCTTCTTTTAGTTATTTAATTTAATCATTGAAGTAAATACTACCGAAATAATCAATTAATTAATTAGTTTTTAAATATTTTCAATTGATTTTAGGTTTAAATAAATTTGTGGATCCCTAAATATATCAATATTCCTTTTTACTCCTAAATTTTTTCCTTAAAATGTAGGTTAACAAAATGACGTAGCACATGAAAGATTTGATAATTAATCGTACAAGTGACAATGCTAATTTTTTGCAGGAATTTCTATGACAACAAATAGAGAGGAATTGCTAAATTTCGTAGAATATGATGATGCTTCAATTTATTTTGATTTTTCAAGTATCAAGTGTTCAAAAGGTGGAAACAATAAACACACAGCCTTATACATCAAATTTTGATTTATTTTTTTGCAAGGATTATGATGACAACAAATAAAAAAAAACATCAAAAGTTTCTTGTCATTCCGAAGATATACCTTAATTTGTTCTTGCCTCTTGAAAAAAAATTCATATATGTGTTTTGGTTGAAAAATTAGAATAAATCAACACTCAATCGAAATTTCACGAAAAAATAGAGGCATAGGTCATTATAACGGTTGCATTAGGATGGATAAAATTGATGAATTGATTTTAAATTAGCGACGAATTAGCTATTGTTTCTAGATTTATGTATGATGTTCATTTTAACGACATATTTACCGTCTCTATATACATAATTAATATTAATAATATAAAATAGTAATAAATTGACATGTGGCATTCCATGTCAATATCTTTATCACGCTAGCACTGCCACGTGTTCGCCCAGTCATCATAATCTTTCATGTGGCATGTCACCTCATTTTTGTTAACAAACGTAAATAGGAGAGACTAGAAGTGTGGATGAAAAATATTAGGAGGACGATTGTTTGAAGGAAAACTTTTGAAAACTTAAAACAAATATTGTTATATTTAAGAGGACCATAAACATATTTAACCCTTAATTTTAATATGTTAAAAATTTATTTTTTGTATTTTAGATTTTTTTAAGATTGAAAATAAAAGTAAACGAAAATACAAAAGATTTGACAAATACCTAACTAAGTCAAATCGCATCAAAATATGGTAATAATCATTTCAAACGGGAAATAAATACAATCCTACCACAACAAAAGTGGTTTAAGAGAAATCGATGTAAAAACATACAACATATACACTACCCAACATTCTCGCGTACGGGCGCAAAATTCAGATAATAAATAGTGTTGTATAAACTTTTGTTCTTGGAAATTCACTAGGTATAGAGGAAAAAGAAGGAAATACATACGAGAAACAAGTGTTCTTCTATCCTCGCCTAGAGCATACAATTCCACCTCTAAAGACTAGGACGACAAATGCCCGACATGTGTGGTATGTCAACTTCTCCAAGTCCCTATAGCAAAATTCTTCAGACTTATTTAAGAATTAATAATAATTTTCGTCAGAGTTGGATGATCAAAACTCCCTGGCTGTAATTTGGGTAAGGATGAGCTAGCAGCATAAGATGTAACCCTGTTGGAACCGACTCACGCTCCTCAGCAGACCTCAGCTTGGGACGCTTTATAAGCAACTTCTCAACCTGAAGTTCTTCAAGTTTATGGTCGGAAGTTGGACTTTCCCCATCCTTAAATTACGACAGACATAAACCATCATCTACTTGGATCCATCTAGGTGAAACCTAAACTTCCACTTGTATCAAGTGAGGTGTATCCCCGAACCGTCGATACAGTCAAAGTAACTAGAGCAGAAGATCCTCTAGTAGATGGGGTATTTGGAATACCCTCCAGGAGAGGGGTAGATCGAATATCCTTTTCTATCTCTTGCATGGATTCTTCACTCTTCATCCCATCTATAAATCTAATAAAGTAGATGTTAAAGAATGAATTGCTCAAGCAAATAACCAGGAGAAGTATGATTTATTTGTCATTTACCAATGATAGCCTTTTTCTCATCCTTAATTTTAGCATTCACCAACCAGCAAGTCTCAATGAACCTTTTCAACTGTTTACTTGACGTTGTGTCAGGTGAAACAATAACGCTGACATAAACAAGCCATTTTTAGAAAGCCACTAGTTGCCTCTTCAACTATACCTATTATTTTGGACATGTCATCCTCCTTGTAAACGTAAGATTCGGCCCCCGTCAAGAAATAACTCTGAAGAAATAGAAGAACAATGTCATGATTGACTTGTTCCCCTTATATACACATTAATGTTGAAAAACTTTGACAAACACCCAACTCAATATATGAAATCGGGAATGGGTGATCATCAAGTGGTTCATAACACTAATCTCAAAGTCATTAAATTGAAGACAGAAGTCCATGAGGAAGAATAAGCACTCGTTGAAGAGGATGAAACACTTTTTATATTCACTGCATATCCTTTTATCTCCATTTGGTACAATTACTCCTCATACGAATGAGGGGCCCAGGTTAGTCAAAGCATAGTCTAAGCCACCCTCGCGGGCGAAAGCAGAGACGATCTCAAATTTTTTGCACTCCAGCCAGTCGACCGAGATATCTTTATTCGCCTTCCTAATCATAATTGGGACATCTCCATAGTAAAAAGTCTTATGAAGAAAAATCTAATACTAACAAGACAAGATACGCAAGAAAGTTAAAAAAACAAACACTCCTATTTGGAATTTCCAACCGCCAAAGTAATCTCTAAAAAATAAACAACGATATCAAAAGATCACTATCTAGTAAACACTAGGAAAGAGGCGAAAGTAAGAAGGTGTTGCCTTTATCTTAAGGAAAATGGATTAACTACTCATGCATGTCAAGTGCCAACGAGAAAATATCTCGTATAAACTTAACCAAAGGTTGGAACATTAACGCTTACGAGAAAGAATAACAATAAAGGGAAGAAAGGAATTCTTTGGCAGATCATGAATGGCAGAAAAATGGGAAAATGACGCTTCAGGAGCCTCTTATAAGCGCCTTATCAATTAAAAATCGTACGATCCACACACACCACTAAGAGTTGGGATTTCATCGATAACTATTTATATGCTCTAGCATCATAAAGAAAAAGAAACATGATTATCAATTAGAGTAGGGACACACGTCATTTAGTCTAGTGAAATGTTACCTAATACAATAAAGGTGTTAAATGTGCATGTTCTTGATGACAACAGTGTTCCATCAAAGGCTTTCACTTTCTCGAATCCAACAAACAGGTTGGAGCACATATGGAAAATCATCGTCCTACAAAATAGAGACAAATACTTGAGGGAGAGGGGTAATTGGGTCGACCACAATGCCCAAAGATATAGCAGAAGTAGTGGTGCACGAAGAACATGTAGACCTTTTCTTCCTTATAAACAGACAATTTTGCCTACAGGAGTTTTGCTGACTGTCCAAATAAATTTGACTGATGAATGTGATCCACACCTTGTGACGCCCCAGACTTGTTTCAGGATTACCGAATGACTCCACAAACCAAATACTACTCACACACACGCTTTCCGGGAAACTTTCCAGAATTTCACCCATCCAAATACTACTCCAAGTCAAGCCTCATTAAATGTAAATTTCTTATCTGTTAGGCTACTAAAAAGAATATGCATCTTGTTGGCATAGGTAGTACCAATCAAATTTTATAAGTCTTTCTTCAACCATGCAGCCCATTCTCTGCACTGCCTCGGGATCCCTTTCATTCTGATGTAGATTTGGTGCCCACTCTCCCTCCTCTTCGACCTTGGGTGTTACACGTGATCACTCTTTGCCCTCTTCGACCTCAGGTGTTACATACCTCACTCCACACTTTCTGTAAACTATTTCTCCTATTTAAGAGAAAAGACACATCATTTCTTAGGTATTCAAATTCATTCTTAATCCCACATCACTTTTCATTCTCTTATTGGTTGAGCGTTGGAATGATAACCTTGAAGTTCAATCTCTTCTCCATCGTATCAAAAGCTCAAGTCCAATATAATAAGCATTATTTCGTCAATTAGCTGAACAACTCTAATTCCTGAATGAAAAACATAAAGTGATAGGTATTCATAAAACCAAATTGACATATAGATTCAATTTGAGAAAAAATAATAGATATTTGACAAGTTACTTTTAACTGGTAAGTTACATGTGATATTCTTTAAAAATAGGTGATAACTGATAGCAAATAAATTATTCGGTTGAATTTATAGTATTATTAAAATTAAATCTAGACTAGTTTATATTGGCGAAATGGCATAAAAATATATTTAACTAATTTTTTTTTTCAATTAACATACCATAATATAACTAAAAGAAAAAACTATAAATTTTAAATTATGAATTACTTAAATTAACTTATCATTAGTAAAAGAATTATTATAAAATCTAAAAAGATAGTTATTAAACAAATCTTTCTTAAAATATAAATTTATAAACTTTAAGCCATGAATTTAAAATATAACCATGCTGACGTGAGAAAGTAGTTGGCATCGAAAAAACAAACAAAGGAATATTACTGGTTTGTGTTATTAGCGGCGAGTTATTGTTGGGGTTTGAATGCTACCGAGAATAACGTGATATTGGCTACTTATTTGTTTGAGAAACTACTTCCATTCGAATTTATTCACATTTACACTAAAATTATTATTATTATTATTTGTTGTATAACTTATGTATTTTTATTATAAATATTTTACAAAAATGATATTAAATGTGCCAAAGGATAGAAAATCTAGATGTCACTATTTATAAAGGATACTGAATTTACTTGTGATTATGGGTGGGAGTGTGAAAATAGGTTGAACGGACTTTGTCAAACTTAAATTTGACCTGTTAAAAATTTTAAAACTTAAGTATGGTTTGTGATCTATTATAGGCTTATTTTTTGGCTTAAATATGGCCTTTTCGAAAACATGATTAGCTTATTAGTATGTTTAAAAGTCTATTTTATTTGAACCTACATAGATAAACAATTCAACTAATGTTTAAATAGACAAGATAATCAAAAGTACAATGAGATTAAATGTATGTTTGTATTGACTTATTTGAGCCTTCAAAGTAATATAAGTTTTGTGAGCTTATTTATTTGAGATAACTTAGAAAAACAACTTATGACATTATTCATACTTATTTTCACAAGTTGCTTTAATTTTGTATTTTAATATAAAATACAAAATATAAAAAATAGTAAATTTTTTCATATTTATTTAATAGGTTAATATCACTTTCCGCCCATGTAATATAGGCGAAATTTGATTTACCCCCTCGTAATGTTTTTTTTTTTACTTTCCCACTGTAATATATTTTTTTTATTAGCACCTAAGCGTGCAAATTAAACACCAAATCTGAGGGGGGAAATCAAACAAAAAAATATTATAGGAGGTAAACTTTGCACTTAGGGGGCAAAAGACATAGTATTTTTATATTTCAAGGGGGTGCTCGGAAAAAAAATTGCAGGGAAAAAACGAATTTCGCCTATATTACAGGGAGATTTTGTATATTTAAGCCTTATTTAAATAAGTCGGCCTAATACACTTAAAAGGTTTTTCTTATGACCCGTGGCCTAGCTTATTTAACTACACAGACTTATAAAAAAAAACTTGGTTAAATTACTCCCAAGGTCCTTTAAGTTATTTAATTGTAACAGTTTGGTCCTTCATGTTATTTTCGCTACAACTAGGTCCTTTATGTTATCAAATGTGTGCACCATTATCCTTTTTTAACTAAGAAAATATGCTAATTGTGGATGCAATTATTTTGAGGGATGTAAAAATGATGAAGTGCTTCCAAAAACACAACCATCAACATTTCTAAATGATTAAAACGAGAGAAAAATGAGGCAGATATCACCCAAAAAAACTAAGTTGTTACAAAAAAACTTGAAGGGCCAAATTGTTACAATTAAATAACTTAAAAGATTTTGGAAGTAATTTAACCAAAAAACTTAGTCTTTTATGCTTAAAAAAAGCCTGGTCTGACATTGGCTTATGTAGGTTAGACCATAGACTCTAATTAGTTGGTATGAACTATTCTCAACCCTATTTACAATTATACATGTTGGATGTTTCAAAATAAATAGTATCTAATATTAAATAGATTTTTTATAAAATTAATTAATTAATTTTTTTGTTAAATCATTTTAGTAGAAAGCTATGTAAGAATATTCTATTATAAAAAATTGAATTTGAAGCTACTACATAATACATATTACTAACTAATTTTTTTTTAAAAAAAATTAAAAAATAATCTTTACATTATATATAAGAAACATTACTCTTTATAAATTTATTTCATATTCTAATTTTAGTATAGGGGTTTTTTTACTTTTCCAATACCAAAACTCCCAACTCAAGTAATTTAATCTATAAAGTTAAAATCTCTTTACTCTTCAAAATTGAATAGCATCAATCAATTTGATTTCCCTATCATATAACAGATGAGATGCGATGAGTTGCTGAAATTGTAACATATTTTCCAAAAGAAATTGTTTTAGATTTATGATGATCTCTATTTTACAATTCAAAGTCATCAAAATTGATGGACGTAGAGAATAAGTTAACTGGTACTCTTAAATTTTGAAGTCTAATTTGTCATTTTGTAATTGTGGGACTTGATTATACTTTTGTTGCAATTCATAGGACAAAACTGGTGACAAATTATGGGGACTAAATTCACTCACAAATTAACTTCCCTATCATTTAAACTTTCTCAAATAAATGATTGTTGCTGTCTTGGGCAGAATTGTCTTCTTTTCATCTTATCACGGTTCTTTTTCATCTTGTTAGGATGTTTATGTCATTCAAATTAATATATCGTTTTCTATTAAAAGCTTCAGTACATTTTCAATTAAATAATTTTGATGTAGACATATAACTATAACTTATTATTTTATATTATTAATCTTATAAGTGCTTACAAAAAGTTAGGGGGTGGACAACCGGTCGGACCGGTTCGATTTCAGGCCCAAAACTTTAAACCGGACCAACCCTCGGTTTAGAAAAAGAGAACCAATTTCGACTGGTTTAATAATCGATTTTTTTTGGATTCGGTTTCTTTCGGACTCGGTTTAATATTTCGGTTTTTTCGAATTTTAAGATTACTGAATCTATTGAAAATGAATCCAATTTTTTACACATTGGGCGAAAGATGGTTCAGTTTTTGGTTTATTAAAAATTGTTAATTTTTTAACTCAAATAAATAATCATTACTTTTTTATTCATTTTGATTTTATAAATTTTTAGATTGAGACTTTTATTAATTAAAAATCACACTGAGTCAAGATTGATTTATTGTCTTGTGTTGTCAAATAAGGCCAAATCTACAATTTTAGTTGTGAGTAAATTACTTAGATACATACAACAAATTAATGTCACACAAGAACACTGCATAAAATTAAACAACAACTTATTAGTGAGCCTAAACAATCTTTAAAATAATATAATACAAAGTAATGCAAATAGTCTTTCCAAACAGAACAATACATAAAATCAAACCAAACCTTATAAAGGGCCAGTTTGTTTCAGCTTTAAAAAAATGAATTTTTTCTTTATATTTTTTAAAATAGATTTTTTAAAACCGTTTTTCAAAATATTACAAGTTTTTTTATATTCATTTTTTCTTAAATGAAACACTTAATTTGACATCCTATAACATAAACATACATAACTGAAGACCAAAACTTAGTCAACATCATTATTTTTTCAAAAAGTTGTATTTCAAAAATAATTTTTATGAAAATCTATTTCAAATAGCTTCAAAATTAAGTAATTTTTTGAAATTTTGATATCCAAATTTTTTCCCCATAAATAGATGAAATACCTAAAATCACATTTTAAGAATAACTATTCAAACAAAATTTTCATTTGAAGCTTTTATAAAAAATTTCTTTGTAAAAATTTTTTTCACAAAATTTGATAACACTATAAAAATCATTTTTAAAAAAATCCAAAACAAACGGGCCCAAAATTCTTCCCACAAACTCAACCTATTTCACTAAAAAAACTAACCTCAAACTCAACCCTTTTTACATTAAAAATAAAGCCTAAATAACAATTAAACTCGACTCATATTTTAAGAAAAAAGAAACCTAAATAGCAGAATATGAAACTCTAACTCAAACCAGATACTCAAGGGACAAAAATGAAAAAATATTAAATGATAACTATATTGAGATTGAAATAGAGAGAACTTCGTGATTGATTGAGTTAGAATATCAAATGGTTGAGTTAGATCTTAAGCCACTCTTTGGAAACAAAGAGGAAGCTAAGAGGAAACAAAGAGGAAGCAGCGGCTAGGGTTTTCTGATTCTTTTCCTTGGGTGTTAGATTTATATAATAAAATGGAACATCTTTTGGGCTTCAGAAACAACCCAGTCCAGCCCAGTAAAATATCAAATAAAATAATGAAAATAAACACTATTAATCCGGCCGGGTTCGGTTTTTTCTGGACTCAATTTCATCAACCGAACCGAAACGTCATTATCCACTCTAAACTGGATGTTTCACCCGTTTGACCCGAAAAATCGACTTTGACCCGACCGAAATGCTTCGGATTGAATGGGTCGGTTGGATAGCAACGGTCGGCGAATTTCTGTCCACCCCTACAAAAAGTTGTTAGGGTATTATTACGTAAGTCACTAAGTGCATTACTATAGAATTAAAATAAAATAAAAAAGTTTTGGCTGCCTTCTTGAGGTCACCTTTCTTCTGGCATGGCTTTTTGACGAACGATTTCTTTAGCAGGAATTTCATCTGCCTGAGCATGGATAGCTTCGAGTTCAACAAGAATGTGCCTCTCGGAGAAAGGATGTGATGTTTTGGGAGGCACATCTTCCTCTTCATCTACGAGCTTGTCATCTATAAAAATTTTGAATAAGTTTATTTGACTCAAATCTAGTCAGGGTAGGGAAAGACTACATGTTTCTTGCCTCGTTTAAAGTATTGGTCAGAAGTATTCACCAGCTCATCCTTGCATGCTGACAAATCGTATTTTAGTTTCCTCCTAAAAAGGAGGACGACTTCAAGAAACTCCTTCAACTTGTTCACTGATAAGGCAAGTTTTTTGGCCTCTTCCACTGTCTTCTTAAGGACTTCTTGAGCTTCTCCACAAACCACTTCAACCTATCTCGCTTCATAGTAATAAAAAATTACAAACTTCTGCTCCCAATTCAACGCTTCCTTCTCTAAAGTAAGATTAACCTATAAGTCGCCCACAGATCTATCTATTTGGGCAAGAGCCTTGAGGAGCACTTGCTCCATCATCAAACCCCTCAACATGTAGTTCTCCACCATGTTGGATAGTTTCTAAATTCCCATATGACTGGTAGTTTGGAGGGTGGAGCGGTGGCATACTTCCTCGCGTCAAACACATGTTCCACGACAAAGACTAAAAATTCTTAGGCAGGTCAACCCGAATTGGAGAACCAGCGTGTTGCTCACCCTCTTCATCATCTCCAAGGTTTATAGTGACATTATTCTTATAATTGGGAACCGAGGAGGAACTCTTGTCATCCCCATATGGCCTCAAGGTTTTAAGAGGGAGAGTCTGAATAATGGTGTTCCCTTCGACGCCTTTTTCGCTTCCTTTGGTGAAGAGTTCGCCCAAGAGAATTTTAAGATTGTCAATCTAATGCTCGTTACGACCCAACTTCTTCGACAAGGATGAACAACATCATTTTTACAAAAAAAAAAGAAGAAAAAAGTTGATAAGTTATGAGGCGGGTAAAAAATCCTAAATTGGGAATAACTACAATTACAAACTTACGTAGGTATTCATTGATCTTACTATCATCCCCCCTGATTTAACTCTACAATTTTCCTAGAGCTCATGATACGGAGCTCATCTAAGAAATTGGCCACTTTCGTCTCAGTGATGTTGAGATAATCAAAGTCATATCCAGTGATAGCCATTGGGTCTTTAGTCCAAGACAAAGTGGCTTCAGTGGTAGCCACTAGATCTTCAGTTCAAGACAGAGGTAAGCAAGGAGCATTATCCCTCCCTACAACAATACAACTGATAACCAATGACTACTACACCAATATCAAACAAGGACTTCATCACATCGGAAAGATGCTTCTATGGGCCTTCTGCATCAAAACCTCTTGCTTCAAAGTCGATCCAAATACATGCTTACTTGAAAAATATAGTCAACAATGTGGAGTGAGATACTACTCTCAAAGAGCTCTGTGATATAAATCATCGAGTCTCTCATTACACATCTATTCGATCGAGGTTTTTTTTGCAATATTCACCAGGGTATCTTACACCAATCTCGTACGAACTAATACCAACAATCATCTCAAGGCACCGCGACAACCCTAAGAATACTCTCAGGCGGCTAAGAAGTCCTTACTAAGACCATAAGTCTACTGATTATTTATCTTCATTTTAAACATACGTTACTCTGAGACGTACTTTACGCGGTTACTAATATGCATATCCTCGTAGTAAGGACTTAGCTACCACATATGTCTCAACTTGTGTCTAACTCGGTTACTATCGCCCCCAATGCTCCTTGGGTTGAGCTTAGTGTTTACTGTGCAGATAGTGTCTTACTAGAGCTTTACACACCAAATATAGAATTACGCATATATTATCCTACTAGTACGGGGTGTGTGTCACGTCTGATTCTTGGCCATACGCGTCTAAGGTCATGCTTAGTGTCATACACATCCATCAAGATCTATGTGAACTTTTAGTAAAAATACTTATGACATTTAAATGAATAGAACGAGGCTTAGGTCCCTTAACTATTAAATATTGTGCCATAGAACGAAGAAAGGCTTGGGTCCCTTGTCCATTCGGGTTAGTCATATAAGCACTAATGATAGGGCTTAGTTCCATTAAACGTCAGAGTCTTAATGCTTACTGAAGGCATGACTTAGGTCCTTTGAAGGATAGTTTTTCACCACATACTAATAATTGGGCACAGGTTCCCTGAACATCAGTGCTTTATCTTTTTTGAAGTCAGACTTAGGTCCCCTGAACTCCAACTTCTTAATGCTTTATGAAGTCAGGGCTTAGATCCCATGAACTTAAACTTCTCTATGTATCATGGAATATGAGAAAGTCTCAGATCTCTTGATTATTTGATTCCTTAACGTAGAACAGATACAAGTCTTAGGTCCCTTGAAATATTTAGGTTTTCTATACGTTATACATGCACATTAGTCATTATGCTTTCCTTAATTTGGGGTAAATACACATTTGGTCTTACAATCCTTACTAAATTGAAGCTTTGTGTGTTATCTTTTCAATACATCAAACCACGTCTCAAACTGAGTTGCCTAACTCAAGTTTTCCATTTTTCTTACAATCCTTGGCTCAAGGAAGAGAGAAGGACAAAATGGCTGTCATGGAGGGCGATGGCCTCTAGGGAGGCCTGGGGGCATGACGAACTATCCACCATCTGGCTTACGGCCTTCATCGACCCAATAGGCTAAAAAACCTACAATTCTCAGCAAAACAATATTTTCCAAAGCCGAAACTCATACTAAGCACAACACATTCAAGTATACCTTGCTTCCCAACATAGAGACATCAAGAACAAGTCATGTTTCATATTTTCAACAAAGAAACATAGAAATTAAACCATTCATCATCATTTAATCATTTTTTATAGAACTAAATCATCATAGTAGGAAATCGTCAAAGAGAGGCATGTTATCACATTCGCTCGTGTAATTAAAGTCAGACATATATTACTATTCAGCAACAACATATCTATCATCAAGAAATTTAGGAGAATATCATCATTTCTAACTAGGGTTATAGATTAATTCATAACCTAAAGGGGAAGAATCCTCCTTAAAACAAAATTTGAAGAGGGGTGATTGTGATGATGGATTTCTTCAATTCTACTTGTATGCTACCATTTAGTTTTTCCTTGACCTTCATCTTTCATGGTTCAAACCTTTCCATCGATGGCTCTTCAAGATGCTCTCCAGAATCCTCCTTTTGCAAGAGAAGTAGGGTAAGGTGATTAGAGGGATCCAAATTCTTTTAAGAGGATGGATATGAAGGGTAAGATGCTTACCACTCTTGAGATGGTGTGTGATTGAACGAGAACCCCTTTTGTCCTCCTCCAACACTTGTTTTTTTAGATTAAGAGGTGAAGATGGATAGAGAGATCTCTTTCCTCTACTTTTATCTTTTCCATTGTGCTCCTCATTTTGGAAAATGGATGAGAAAGATGAATTCCTCCCAAGCTACTGATAAATGCTTTGTTAAACCAATTACCATAATACCTTCCCCTTATGAGGAAATTTCAATTACGCCCTTAGTGCTCAAACTTAATGGACTTTGAAATTCTAAGCATACTCTTCACTCTACTATTTCTTTCAGTTAACTTAATGTATCACATAATGATCGTTGGAATTTTATCAATAAGTCCTTGGGGATAAAATTACCATTTTACCCTTTGGCTTTAAACCTCATTGTCTTGCACAAGTGGCTTTTCGGTTAATATTCTGGAACGTTATATTACACATATGATATTGAAGGCCCTAATGAAGCCTCATTAGTTCAGTGAGATTTGTAAGGGTGTAACATTTGCAATGCCAAAATCTACACTTTAAACAGTGTAAAGGGAACTAAAACCCCTAAATCTTGGACGACGAGGAAATGCAAATAGAAAAAAAAAGGATTGGATGAGTCAAGGGGGGCCAGGTTGTCCTGCTCTTCTTCAAAACAAGCTTATAGAATAATTTCGCCCTCATCGCTAGTGCCAGAAATATTGATATGCCTCCTAAAAGATCTCACCATTTCCTCAAAAGTGAAATGGGTCTCGAAGCCCGTGGTCGTGTATTTAGAATTCTTGTACGTCATGGATTGCTTGGGATTCCCTAAGAAAGAATAGGAAGAAAGAGAATCACTATGACTATCAGAATTACTAATGCTCGCATAAATCCCAAACACCCTAATTTCTAAAAGCTTATAATTGATTGATCCATCTGCTCGCACAGCGTTCTTCATGCAACACAAATACATGTTTCCCACTCTCTACCACTTAATGACTTTATCACTTTGCCACTCCCTTCTAAGTCTTTAACAATCCACATGCTTGGAAAGGAAAAGCGTGAAGAAAATGGAGAATGAGTACACATGTGAGCAAGCATAAAGAAGAACTCTAGGTTTGAAGAAGACAAATAACTTAATTTAAGAAGGGATACTTTGGCAACATGTTTGAAAATGGGATGAAAAATGTCCCTTTTATTGCATCACAAGCTACAAAAAATAGGTAATGATTGCCCTTTTAATGTTCCATGTGTTACTGCTAGTGACACTTAAGGGGCTTTCTTTAGCTCTGATTGAGTGGGTTGCCCCAAGATCTACTTGAGGGACTCGTCCAAAGCTCTGCTTCAGGGAGCTTGAGGGATTGTGTACTAGAATAATTCTACTGAGTCTTAGGAAGGAAGGTCCATGAGTATACCATAAAATACAATTACCTTAACTCTGGGCAAGCTTCCGTTACATGGTGATAGGTTGCCTGAATTAAACTAAGAGATTGCCTGAGATGGGAAGAAGTCTCCAAATAATATGGCGATAGACCACTCAATTGGACTTAGTCTGTTTGAGGTGACCCATTCACTCACCATAGGTGAATGGTGAGGAGTCCAATTAATAGGAGATTATATGAATGAGTCACAGGGGAAAACCACTTCCCGATTATCTGAGGAAGATTCAGGTCTTCTTAGTTTCTCACGATGTTGACCAAAAAGATAAGGAAATCTCTCATGGTACCAAATCATTGTGGAGTCTTGGTAGCAAGAAAGAATTAGAATCGACATTGAATCCCCTAGAGTTGTTCATATTGCAATTCCAAGGTTGATGGCTATCTATTGACAATCATAAGCACATTTCTCAGTAAGATGATAGTTTCACCAAAATTATTGGGATTGGCACCAAGGTTTCTTCTACTAATGCTGCCACCCCTAGAGGAGTTTAAAGTTCACCATTTGGTGGAGGTACTAGGATGGTTTCAATCACCAGTGGAGGTTGAATTGGATCTTCTTAGTTTAAGGATAATGTTGCGAGTCCATCTTTTGGGTTGTGGTTTACCCTTCTGACATCATTAGAGGCATTTGGGTAGACACTTGTCGTGGCTCTTCTTTTGCCATTTGTCAATCAAAATCGTGGGACTGCAAGGGAGAAGTTGAAACATACTTTGCTTCAAAATAATATTTCTAAAAGGGTGAGGATATACACAATATTATGGTGTAAACTTAAAGTTTAAAAAAAATTAATTCAACATATGATTTCATTAACATCAATTCAATTCATGATTTTAATAACATATTTTCAACAAAGTATTACAAAGATAATTCAACAAAAGATTGCAAACTCAATTCAATAAATGATTACATTACAAACATCAATTCCAAACAACATGAACATTATGAATATCTTAATCAAATAACACTACTAATTGTAACTCAACTATTTTAAATACATTGGATCATAATATGTCTTGCCAATATACAAAAACATTGCAATTAACATTGAACTTAATCCTATACAGACAAACTTAAACCTTATTGACATCTTCAAATATTTTTTTTATATTAGCCAACTCGGTCTTCAATTATATATTTTTCTTCTTTTGCCTCACAATCTTCAAATCTCTTTCATCAACAATATCATCGTCTAACTACTTAGAGAAGCTACATCATTTATCGTTAGTATTTTGTAGTTTCTACTTCCCCAAATTTCTCCCCCGATATTCATATTTGTAGCCAGTGACGGGTCGTAAAATGGTGTCTTCTTCTTGTTGGATATGTTGGGCATGAGTAAAACTTCAACCTTTTTTCATAAACATAATACGCCCTAGGATTTGGACAAGTTGGCCTCAAATTCGATTAGGATGAAGATTAGCATGATCTTCCATTTGAAAGAAGACAACCTAGGACTAAGATAGATCGGATTGGACGATCACAGTGAACAAGAGTGTTGGAGCGGTAAAGCGGCAAGCAACAAAAGATTTGGAAGTATTCATCCGGGAATTATCGTGTCCACAGAGATCGGTGAGAAGAACTGCCGTTCGACTATCTCGTGTTCTAAGTTTCATGAATTGGGTGCGGAAAGTAAATGCGGGAAAAGTAAATAAAAGCAGATAAACAATCTCAATAGTCTAAGAGAAATAGTTATGGAATTGCATTTCGTTCTACCCATCGAATACTTAAATCTGAAGATCTATCGCTCGACACTCACAATACGCATCAACATCACCGGGCATCACTCGAGATGCCACATCGGTGCCCATGTCTGCAACACCGACGAAAGCTCAATCGTACTATTCACATCAGCGATTTCTCCACCGACACAAACAACACGGAGGCATTAAACTCGATACCCACTACGATTGTTAGTCCTAAATCCATGTCTGCAACCCAGAAACTAACAGTTATCATTCCTAATCAAGATCTATGGTGTCCATGTCTGCAACAACACAAATCCAGAGCATTTAAGCAAAAAGATCAAGAACAACAACAATGATGATTTGTAAAGCGAATATATAAACGATCCCAAGATCCACAAATATACATACAATAAGAGTAGAAACATACATACAACACCCACCATTGGAATGAAACAAAGGGAAGAGAGAAGATGAACCGGAAAGATCTCACCGGTACAATGAAATCGAGTCAGATCCATGATCAATCCACATGACGTCGCACCCAATGGTGTTTCCTAAGCCTCTAAACTACCAAAAAAGGATCAGAGCTCAACTTGTCAAGAAGAGGTGATAAAAAACCTAAAAAAATCTGTTATTAACTATTTATACAAAACTGAGTTTCGCAGTGGGCGCGACGCGCCCTACTTCGGTGCGATGCGCCCTGTATAAATTTACCAAACCGCCCTAGAGCGCGAAGCGCCCTAATCCGGCGCGACGCGCCCTAACTTCTGCCAGACTATGTTCTTCAAACTCAAAGAGGGCGCGATGCGCCCTACAGCGCGCGAAGCGCCCTGCACCAGAACAGCAGAATTATTTTCTCTTTGCTCTCGCAGCCGTGTCTTCGACACTTTATTCCTCAAGGCTCCGAAAACGCAAGAATACCTACAAAAATACAACAAAACTATCAAACGGTATAAAAGTGTATGAAAATACATCTATTCACAAAGTATACGTATTTACACAAAAACGGGGAATTATTCAAACGGTATTAACAAAAAGCATTGATAAGTGCCACTATTTACATACACAAAATAACTACAATTTGGCACTTAACAAAGAGTTATATGAAGAAGCACGATTTGAGAAAGGGATAAGCAATCTTAAATTTTCTACGGCCTAAAACTAACTTAAATAAAAAAAACATTCATATTAAAACTGAACCAAATTTAAAAGACCATAAACACAATTTTGTCTGGTTATAAAATTACTCCCTCTGGCCTGATTTATAAGTAAATATTATCTTTTTAGATTCATTGAGTAATAAATGTATCTGGCCTACATAAAAGACCAAATACATTCATTATTCAATGAACTTAAAAAAAATTGTTTATAATAATAGCCAGAAAAAGTATCATATAATTATCTCACCGAGAAATGTTACTTTGACACTTAGTTTTACACATACACCGTATAAAATACTATACATACAGATTCATCCTTTTTTTAATATTTTTTTCACACTTTGAAATTTGTGCACCACTAAATCATTTACATACATACGGTGTAAATAACATACGGTGTCGATCGCAGATGTAAGCATAGCATGGCTCTTATCTCACCTCAGTGTATCTGTTTTTTATATAAATCAACTTTCACAAGGAAATCAATTAATGAATCAGTGTTTTGATAATTGAAAATGTATTAAACAATTTGATTCCTGAATATGAAAGTAAAAAATTAATCTTTAAAACTGAATCACATCAATCAATTTGATCTCTCTATCATAATAGGTCAGAAGTGATGAGTTGATACGTTATTTTAGGCATGATAAAATTGTACGTAACATATTTCCAAAAAAAAATTGTTTTGGAATAATGATGATCTCTGTTTTACAATTCGAAGTCATCAAAATTGATTGACATAGAAAATAAGGTGACTGGTACTTTTAAATTTTGAAGTATAGTTTGTCATTTTGTAATTGTGGGACTAAATTATACTTTTGTTACAATTCATTGGACAAAAATGATGACTAATTGTGGAGACCAAATTCACTTACATTATATATAGTCACATTATATATAGGCTTCACCCTAAGCTTTTTAATTATTTGATTTTGATCAGAAGAATCGTCAAGGCAGCAGAATCTGGCTTGGAGAGCAAGATGGGGGGGGGGGTACCTGCAAGGTTCTCCGATGCTTAAGTTAGTAGCTATCAGAGAATGAGGGTTGAGAGTGAAGAATGGAATACCTGACCCTCTAGTGAAAGAGGGTATTTATAGCCCCCAGCGCTGGGCCAAGGTTCCCTAATTGGGCCAAATCCAATTGGAGGCCCACGTGCTAGGGAACTGCCAGAACGTCCCGTGTTAGGGCTGAGTCAGCAGGAGACTCACGTCCTGGATGAGCATGGCGTAGGATTCGGAGATGGTTGACCGAATCCTTCGCTGAAGCGTGACGCGTGGTCTTCGCGCGTGGATAACTCGTGACGGTTATCAAGTAAATGGGCCCAAATGATTTGGGCCTGCTCGGCTGGCGAGAAGAGCTGGGCCTGCTCGGCCCAGTCCAGAACAGGAGCCCCCCAAGTCATTAGCCTTATGAGGGTGATGACTTTAACCAAGAGGCTAGCCGAGCAAGAGTACGAGCAATGGTCTTCAACGGTGGGCTCCTCGCATATTTGGCCGACGGGGAGAGGAGTTGCTGCCGGTTATAAGACCGAATGTTGGTCGGCCGGTGCCCACGAGAACCGGGGAGGTGGCTGTCCCTTGGTTTCCACCCGAAACATTTCGGTTACTGCTTGTCAGCATGACTGACAGGCGGCAACTGTGGGGATTGCCATTATTGCTGCGCCGTTTTTAGGCATGAAAGCTGACTGCGCCCTTTAGGTTTCCCAAGTTGTTTCGTGACACGTGGCCTTTTTTTATGGAGGGAGCCGCCTTGGGGTGTAGGCAATGATGGCGCCTCCTAGGCTGCCTAGGCCATCATGACACCCTTTGGCCTTCTTTTCCTATATAAGGAGTGAGGAAAACACACATTTGTCACTTAACATTTTTCAAACCTTCAAGATTCGTTCACCGCTCTCCTCTTCGTCTCGTACATCTCTTCTCCGCTCCTTCAAGTAAGTTCCTCGCCTTCTTCTTGCTTTTATTTAAGTTTTATGTTTTATCTTTGAGTGCGGCGGGTAGGATTTGTTAGAACAAGATTTGTTCTGATCAATTATCTTAGTTTTGATGATAACAATAATATGAATTTTGCTCAAGATAATATGGTACTCTAATCCAATGCAATTTCCTTTTCAGGAAATATATAAAGAGTATGCATAATTCAGCGCTCAGAAGCTTTGTCTCAAAGGGTTCAGCATGCAACATCAGAACATGGTCTGGCAAGACATCAGAAGATGGTCGAAGCAGAATCAGAACATGGGTCTATGGAAGCATCAGAAGAACATGAGATCAGAAGCACTGAAGTTCTGATGGTATCACGCTCAGAAGCACTTCAAGGTCAGAAGATCAGAAGATGCTTTGCACCAAGCTGTTTGACTCTGATGATATTCAAATGTTGTACTCACAAACATCAGATCAGAAGGAAGTACAAGTGGCAAGCTACGCTGACTGACAAAAGGAACGTTAAAAGCTACTAAAGGCTACGTCAGTAGACACAGCGTGAACAAGGCTCGAGGTAGTTGACAAAAGCGTATAACATTAAATGCGATGCTGTACGGAACACGCAAAGCATTAAATGCACTCAACGGTCATCTTCTCCAACGCCTATAAATATGAAGTTCTGATGAGAAGCAAGGTTAACGATTCTGAACAAAACAACTCATATTAACTTGCTGAAACTCTGTTCTACTCAAAGCTCAGAATCTTCATCTTCATCAAAGCTCACTACATTGCTGTTGTAATATATTAGTGAGATTAAGCTTAAACTTTAAGAGAAATATCACAGTTTGTGATTATAGCTTTTAAGAAGCAATTGTAATACTCTTAGAATTGATTACATTAAGTTGTAAGGAACTAGAGTGATCGTGTGGATCAGAATACTCTAGGAAGTCTTAGAGGTTATCTAAGCAGGTTGTAACTAGAGTGATCGTGTGGATCAGAATACTCTAGAAAAGTCTTAGAGGGTATCTAAGCAGTTGTTCCTGGAGTGATCAGTGTGTGATCAGAAGACTCTGGAAGACTTAGTTGCTGACTAAGTGGAAAACCATTGTAATCCGTGCGATTAGTGGATTAAATCCTCAGTTGAGGTAAATCATCTCTGCGGGGGTGGACTGGAGTAGTTTAGTTAACAACGAACCAAGATAAAAATAACTGTGCAATTTATTTTTATCTGTCAAGTTTTTAAAGCTACACTTATTCAAACCCCCCCTTTCTAAGTGTTTTTCTATCCTTCAGGATTGATGAGTGTATCGAGCAAGGTTCATGAGTTTGCCGAGTAGTCCTAGGAGATCGTTATTTTTCCCATGCGTTTACCGAGTGAGATTTGAGTGAGTGGGGCGAGAATAGTTGAATGAGACGTCCAGGCTTTAGATTTAATCAAGAGTAGTTTGAATGTGACGAGCGAAGGAGGTTGCATGCCTCAGTTAGGGTATGAGTTTGCCGGAGAGCTAGATGCTCTTACCGTCCATCGATGTACGTGGCGACTTTATTTTGCGGGCGCTTCTAATTTAGTTCGTCGGTATTCGGTGGCAGGCGGGATTCTTTCCTCGTCTCTTTTCCTCGCCCTTTCACTTGACTTGCGGTGGAAGGGTGAATTTGACCAGTCGAATTCACTGTTTCCTCTGCTTTTCAGGTAAATGGCCGACGAGAACAAAGATGATATCGTCTTCGACATATCAGATGGGGACAAAGCTGTTGGTTGCTCGCAAGACGAGGGCATTCCCATCGTCGAGACTTCCCCGAGGGAACTTGAGGAATGGGTGGCCGTTGCTCCGAGGACGATTGCGTCGCGTTTCTCGACGCGTCCTAAGGAAGCCTTTAATGTCATCGAGGATCTTGACCAGGACGAGGAGCCTTCTTGGGGTGCCTTTGTGCCTAAGTCTCACCAGAGGATTTGCTCGCAATTCCCTGGCCCTCGTTTCGCTATGTATGAGTTCGTCTTCAAGGAGGCTGGTCTCCGGCTCCCTTTCACTCATTTACAACGGAGCGTCTTCGGTTGGTTGTGCTTGTGCCCGTCCCAGCTTCATCCCAACGCCTTCGCGTTCTTAAGGGCCTTTGAAGTTGTATGTGGGTTCTTGGAGATCGAAGCGACTCTGCCTCTTTTCTTCAGAGTGTTTCATTTGCAGAGGTTGCGCGATCCGGACGGCAAGGGGAGTTGGGTGTCCTTTAAGCAGCCGAAGAAGCTGTTCGCCATTTATCAAGACTCTATCAAGCATTTCAAGAGTCGGTATTTTATGATCAAGCCACTCACTCCTGAGGCCGAGAACCACTTGTTCGAGGAACGCGAGTACGTTCAGGACGGGGTGAAGAGAGTGAGCCCATCTGCTCGGTTCCCGTTGGAGTGGCAGCCTGACCACTTCGAGCGTGGGACCGACTATTATATTTTCCGGGATGAGGATCTCAACGAGCGCGATACAGGGGGGTATCAGCGGCTCGCTTCTTTCGTGGACGGGTTTAGACCGGCAGTATGTACATATCCCAACGGGGATCCCTTATTCGAGGAAGATGGAGGTCCTATGCTGGAGCCTCGGTATATCAACACAAAAGCCGTCCTCGAGTGCGGAAGTTACGGGGATGCGATGATTTTGTTAGGTGAGATAGCTATTTCTTGTTCGAACGATATCCTTTTGATTCTAACCCTTTATTTTTCAGGAAAAATGGCCGACCTGCGTGACAAGGTTGTGAAGATGAGGGCAAAGAACAAGGCGGTCGTCAAACTGACTGTGAAGCGGACGTGGGTCGAGGAAGTTAAAGCGGCTGCTGCGGGTGCCCCTGACGGTGGTTCCCCCTCGTCGATTGGGACGACTTCGGGTGGTTCTCCGGCGGGGAAAAAACAAAAGAATGAAGGGACCCCGGAACTTCGCCCTCTTATCAACGCCAACCCTTCCGAGGATGACATAGTGCTGCCTTCTTGTACTTTGCACAGGGGGATTTTCTCGAGGAGGAATGTGCTGCTTGAGCGCGAGGAGGTGAGGCATATAGTCAGGCGAGATCGGGTGGCCCGAGATAAGGATTTGTCTGAGGATCTTGAGGGGATGATGAGGGTGGCGGCCTTGGCTTTGGCCCTCAATACTCAAAGGGTCTGTCCTCAGAAGGACTATGATGCTCTGCAGACCAAATACGACGAGCTGGAGCACGAGTTTGAAAATTACAAAGATAAGTATGAGGTCCAAAGCGGTATTGTTGAAGACCTCTGTAAAGAGCAGCACAAGGTCAGGACCTTGGAGGCCGAGGGAAAAAGGCTCCGTGAGCGAGTTGCTGAGTTAGAGAGGTCTCATCTCCCTTCTGCCGAGGAAGACGAAGACGAGAAGGCCTTGGCGACCCGCTCCCAGCTTCTGGGCAAGGTGAGGGAACTGGAGGTCGACTGTGTTGCTACCCTGGGGGTTGGATTTAAGGCCGCGGTGGATCAGCTGAAAGTCCTCAATCCGCGCTTGGTGACGAAGGGTATCGGTCCGTACAATAAGGTCGTGGATGGGCGGATCGAGTCAAATCCGGAGTTCGAAGACTGGGAGGATGAGCAGGAGGCCCAGGGTGAGGACAACGGTGACGAGGAGGAAGATGGCGACATCTGATCTGTTTCTTTTTATTTGTGGCCTGCGTGCCAATGTTTTTGTGGCCTGCGTGCCAAAGTTTTTGTGGCCTGCGTGCCAAAGTTAGTCGGGCGATGCCCGGATAATTTTTTGTAATATTTGGATATCTCCGGCCAGTTTGGTCGGTTTTTAATACTATTCTGCATTTTATGTTCCAATGTTTATTTGTGTTTATCTGATGTTCTGTTGAATATTTATGTTTGTGCTCGGCCGAGGTTTATAGCCCGGGCGTGTGGTGTACGGTCCGGGTGCGCAGAGCAGGTGTGCGCTGTAAGCGAGCTCGAGACCACGGTCGGGGCCACGTGCTCGCGGCGTGAACGATCCCATCGCGAGCTGGGGTTCTGTCGTGCAAGTACTTCCGCGGCGGGTCTGTGTGTAAGGCCCGCTGCGTAGTCGGATACCCTCCGATAGGGGGTATCCAACTGATGCTGTCGTGGAGCATACGCGCTCGTACCATGGCGCGAGTTCTTGCCCAGCCTTTCCTCGTGTTCGCTACGGGTGGCCGGGTAGCACTAGGTTGTTTCTAACTGTAATAGCGTCTGAGTTTTTCAGCATTCCAAGGTCGAGCAAGTTTTTCTCCGAGAAGGTTCTCGAGGTAATATGCACCGTTTTCGGTTTTATCGTAAACTCGGTACGGGCCTTCCCAGTTCGGGGCTAGTTTGCCCTCGCGCGAATCTTTCATGTTTCTGCGGAGCACTAAGTCTCCGATTTCGAATCCGCGCTTGATAACTTTAGTGTTATGGCGTAAGGCTATCTGTTGTTTCAATTTCGCTTCTCGGAGGGAAGATCCTGTTCGGATTTCCTCGACCATGTCGAGCTCTTCCCTCATAGCTTCGTCATTGAGTTCCTCCTTGAGAGGTGACTCGGTCCGACAAGAGGGTTCTCGGATCTCCACGGGGATCACGGCTTCGGTGCCATAGGTTAACCTGAAGGATGTTTCGCCTGTGCTCGAATGTGGGGTCGTCCTGTATGCCCAAAGGACACTGTGTAATTCTTCGACCCAAGCCTTTTTCGCCTCGCCCAACCTTCTCTTTAGTCCACGGAGAATGACCCGGTTGGCGGCTTCAGCCTGCCCGTTCGTTTGAGGATGCTCGACCGAAGTGAAGTGCTGTTTCGTCCCGAGTTTGGTCACAAACTCTTGGAACTTTCTGTCCGTGAACTGGGTGCCGTTATCGGTTATGATCGCCTGTGGCACCCCGAATCGAGCAAGTATGTTCCGCTTATAAAAGCGGAGTACGTTTTGGGACGTGATTTTAGCGAGCGCTTCAGCTTCTATCCATTTCGTGAAGTAATCTACAGCGACCACCAGGTATTTATTCTGGTAAGACCCGACCGGGAAAGGTCCGAGGAGGTCCATTCCCCAGGTCGAGAAAGGCCAAGGCGAGGAGAGATATTTAAGCTCGTTCGGGGGAGCCAGGTGCATGTCGGCATGACGCTGACATTTGTCGCATTTCTGGACGTATTCTTTGGCGTCTCGCTGCATGGTTGGCCAATAGTAGCCGGCTCTGAGGGCTTTCCTCGCTAATGATCGTCCGCCGAGGTGTTGGCCGTTGATTCCTTCGTGAAGCTCTTGGAGTACCTCAAGCGCTTGCGAGGCGTCGATGCATTTAAGGAGAGGGATGGAGAAGCCTCGTCGGTATAGTTTGTTTTCGATGATAGTGTACGAACAGGCTCGTCTCTTAATCGCCGAAGCTTCCTTCGCGTCAGCGGGAAGTTCGTCTTTCGTGAGGAAGTTAAATACTGGGGTCATCCAGCAATGGTCGTCCCCGATAGCGAATATTTGTAGAGCTCGCGCGTTTTCGCCTATGCTCGGTCTGGGCAGGATTTCCTGGATTACCGACTTGTTTCCCCCTTTCTTTCTTGTGCTCGCAAGTTTGGATAATATGTCGGCACGCGAGTTGTGTTCTCGGGGAATATGCTCGACTTCTGCTTTGACGAATTTTTTCATCTTATCCTTGACGAGCGTGAGGTACTCGACGAGTACGTCGTTTTTGGCTTGGTAATCGCCGCTGATGTGGGACGCGACGAGTTGGGAATCCGTGTAGATCTTGACCTCCTGCGCGCCCACATCCTCGGCAAGTCTCAGGCCTGCAAGGAGGGCTTCGTACTCGGCCTGGTTGTTCGACGTGTTGAAAGATAGGACTAAGGATACTTCGATGATGAGCCCTTCATCGTTTTCTAAGATAATGCCTACCCCGCTTCCCGAACTGCTTGGGGCGCCATCTACGTAGATGGTCCATTTGTTCTTGGTCGGGTCCGGGGAGTCGGTGATCGAGGTCATCTCTGCTACAAAGTCTGCTAACGCCTGAGCTTTCAATGCCCTCCTGCTTTCGTACTGTACGTCGAACTCCGAAAGCTCGAGGGACCATCTCAGCATTCTGCCGGCCATGTCTGGTCGGCTGAGGAGTTGCTTGATGGGTTGATCTGTTCGAACGAAGATGGTGTGGGCGAGGAAATAGTATCGCAGCCTTCTGGCCGCTATCACTAGGGTCATGGCGACTTTCTCGATCTGTTGGTATCGCACATCGGGTCCTTGTAGGGCTTTGCTGGTGAAATATACGGGTTTTTGCCCGTCTTCGGTTTCTCGGATTAAAGCCGCGCTGACTGCTTCGTTTGAAATGGCTAAGTAAAGGTACAGAGGCTCGTTGTCATCGGGTCGAGAAAGGACGGGCGGTTTGGAGAGCACTTGCTTGAGATGTGAAAGTGCTTGCTCGCATTCCTCGGACCATTCAAAGGCCGCTTCTTTGCGTAGCAGTTTAAAGAAAGGGAGGGCGTGTTGGGCGGATTTCGCGACGAAACGTGATAGTGCGGTCAGCATCCCGTTTAGGACTTGGATGGATTTTTTATTGTTAGGAGTGGGGAGTTCAGAGAATGCTCGGCATTTATCCGGGTTGGCCTCTATTCCCCGTTCGGTCAAATAGAAACCGAGGAATTTGCCTGCACGAACGCCGAAGGTGCATTTCTCCGGGTTGAAGTGCATCTTGCAGGACCTGGCCTGCTCAAATACCCGCTCGAGATGGGAGGTGTGGTCGGTGTCTTCTCGAGATTTGACGATCATATCGTCCATGTACACCTCGAGAGTATCGTCGATCTCTCCTCGGAACACTTTGTTCATCATCCGTTGATACGTGGACCCAGCATTTTTGAGGCCGAAGGGCATTACGTTGTAGTAATAGTTGCCCGACTCGGTCATAAACGCCGTGCACTGTTTGTCGCTCCTCGCCATGGGGATCTGGTTGTAACCTGAATAAGCATCCATAAAAGACAATAGTTTATAGCCGGCCGAGTTGTCGACCAGTCTATCAATGTTAGGTAAAGGATAGGCGTCTTTTGGACATGCCCGGTTAACATCAGTGTAATCAACACACATTCTCCATTTTCCATTAGATTTCTTAACAAGTACAACGTTTGAGAGCCAAGTTGAATACTCGGCCTCGGAAATAAAATTTGCCTCTAGGAGGTCTTTTACAGCTTTCTCGGCAGCCTCCGCTTTCTCGGGAGACTGCCGACGCCTACGTTGAACTATGGCCTTCGCGGCTGGATCGAGGGAGAGGTGGTGGCAGGCGACCTCGGGGTCGAGTCCGGGCATTTCTGCGGCGCTCCAGGCGAATAAGTCGGCATTGGCTCGAAGGCAGGCCACGAGCTGCTTCCTCGGTAGGTCTGGGATGCCCTTACCGATCTTTACCACTTTGTCGGGGTTGTCGCCCAAGGGGACAAGCTCGAAATCTCCGTCTGGGACAGGTCGGACGGGATGAGGTGCCTTTGATCGCGTCTCTTCCCTGATCTTCAGTTCTTCTTCTGTGAACCGTGCATCAAGATTGACTGAGCTGACGTTGGTTGCCTGATGCTGGTCTTCTCGAGGATGCTTGTCTTCGGCTCTTGGTTTTTTGTTGGAGCTGGGTGGAGGGGCGATCAGTTGTAGTCCCTTGACGGAGGCGTCGAAGATTCTGCTGGCAGCTTCAATATCGGCGTTGATGGTGGCCACTCGTCCTGTTCTCGTGTAGAACTTCATCTTCAGGTGGACAGTGGAGGGTACGGCGGTTAGCTCGGCCAGAGTGGGGCGCCCGATGATGCAATTGTATAGGGTTTTGCAGTCGATCACCAAGAATCTGGTTTTGACTTGCCTGGAGGCCTCCCCTTCTCCGAAGGTGACAATCAGCTCGACATAACCCCAGGGTTTGGTGGTAGCTCCGTTGAAACCTTGGAGGTCCGAACCCACATAGGGAGTGAGGTGTGAGTCGTCCAGCTGGAGTGTTTGGAAGAGGTGGGAATACATGATGTCGACCGAGCTGCCTTCATCGACCAGGACCCGTCGGACGTCGAAATTTGCCATTCTAGCTCGGCAGCTGTCGCACGCTCGCGAAAATGTGAACAGAGTCGCCACCAATATATTTATCCCACGAAGGGAAAGGAATATCAGAAAACCTAGAATAAAGAAAGGATAAGAGAAGGTCTTGCGACCAAAGATCAGGTAAGAAGTCGGTTACGCGAGGGGAAGGTACTAGCACCCCTCACGCCCATCGTACTCGATGGTATCCACCTATGTTTGTTCTATTCTAAGGGTGTGTAAATCTAAAGCTTAATTACTAAGGGAATGCATGCAAATGAAAGAAAAGAAACACGGGGAAAATAAGGTTTATAAATAGTTGTGCTCGCTTAGGCCCCGCGACCTAATGCCTACGTATCCTTTTCAGGAATCAGAGCGCCGTAGTTCGGCTCTTTAGTTTTTGTTTGTTTTTGTGTTTTTTAGTGGACGAAGTTACATTCGCACTCCGCTGCTCGACCTCTGGAGTCTTAAGCTGGGAATGGAGCGGAAATAACGTGTCCGATTAAAGAATGCCTCGGAGGCAAGGGAGAAAAGAGATTGGTTTGTGTCTTTTATATGTGATTCCATGATGGACGAAAACCTACTACAAGGCATCGCATCACTTCCTCACTTTGATTAGCTCTGAGCCTTTATTAGATATTTTGAAGTGTTTTTGTTTAGGTGTCTTTTAAGGGAAATTAATTTGTGACTTAGATCATACCAAAAAGAGTTTTGTTTTGCATATTTAGAGAAAGCACATCGAGGCCTACGCCACAATCGTTTCTCTAAATAACGGTTAAGAAATACATCGAGGCTTCACACCTCAATCATTTCTTCTCCGCTAAGTAAAGGAGATACAAAAAAGAGTTCTTTTGTGAATATTTAGAGAATGCACATCGAGGCCTACACCACGATCGTTTCTCTAAACAACGGTTAAGAAATACATCGAGGCTTCACACCTCAATCATTTCTTCTCCGCTAAGTAAAGGAGATACAAAAAAGAGTTCTTTTGTGAATATTTAGAGAATGCACATCGAGGCCTACACCACGATCGTTTCTCTAAACAACGGTTAAGAAATACATCGAGGCTTCACACCTCAATCATTTCTTCTCCGCTAAGTAGGAAAGAACATACATCAAGGCCTACGCCTCAATCATTTCTTTCTTACTATGAAATATAGTAACGGTATGATCTTCATCGATATTTATTAAGTATTTTAAAAGTTGAAAAGAAAAAGAAGGAAAACTAGCCTAAAATGATCAACTAGTCTAATGTCATGATTATACCTAAATCTATGGAAACATACCAGTGAAGTCACAAAATTATAGGTCAAAAGTGATGCAATATTAGTACAAAACTTGAATTGAAAGTATAGCACCAAAACATGAAAACAAATGATTCAAAATATTGTACAAATGAATTAAAAGATACTATTTATTTATTGATTTTTATATGACAAAGAACAAGAATTCTAATCAAGCACGAGAATCAAAATACAAGCCTAAACTAATATTTTGTTGATTATTTTTTATGTCAAAAATTATGTATTAAAAGTCTAAAATTAAAAGGAAAATCAGCATTTTTATTTACACAGAAAGTGGTAAAAAAGCTAATTAAACTAAAATTAAAATAAGGGAAATAAGGGGGTGCAAAGCTGAAATGGAGGTGTGAATCAGTAAGCAGGGCGTAGGGGGCCAACAAAGCCCAAAGGGCGCTTTTTTGTTTCAGATTTCTTTTGCCAAAAACGGCGTTTCACGGGCCACATAGGGGGGTGCGGTAAGCATTATGGCCCAATTGGTTATTACAGATCCAAATTATTATTATTATTATTATTAAACCAGAATAATAATTGAAATAAAACAATTAATTAATAAAAAAAAAAAAAAAAAAAAAGAGAACAACGATTGGGAATTAGGGTTCTCCCAATGCGCCGTTTCAGCTTCTTCGTACCTCTCACTCTCTCTCGATGCACTCACGGCGGCGATATCCTCTCTCAGACGCCTCTCTCTTCTTCTCGCGAGATGGCGACTATGAACGGCGTGGTGCGGCGGAGGTAACGGCTTCAACCTTCCCCGACGATGAATCTCCGACTATTATTTGCAGATGAAGATGCGTTGCGAAAGATTTTACGAAGGTGATGAAGATTACAAGTTATCTTTCGTCTTTTCTTTTTGCGCTTTGCACTGTTGCTGTCGTGGTTGCCGTTTGAAGATGATGAACATTGTTTTTTGGTGTTGTTGCAGTTACGGTGATGCGCCGTTGATGAATGAGCATTGTTGTGGCGTGAAGCTGATGCAAAGTTGCCGAGTCATTGATGACGTGCGTGGCGATGTGAACAGCTTCTTCTTCTGCGTTTGTTGTTCTTGCAACTTGTTGAAGATTTACAGAGTTTGGCGAGATCGAATGAATGGAGATAACGAACAGCAACAGTGATGATGATTGCTGAAGATTGATTTGAATCTTTTCTCAGAATTGAATGAAGATTGGTTATGGTGATGATTCTATTGAAGCGTGGAGATTGAAGATGACGAGGGTGAAGATAGATGAATGGTCGAATCGAGAAGAATGGCTAAGTGTGAAGTGTGGTTGAAGGGTGGAGAAGAATGGTTGATTATGAAAAATGGTGGAGAGGTTTGAAGGTTCTGGAAGTGAAGAGGGTTCAGTGAAGAATGGTGAAGATGAAGAGTGGCTAAGGTGAATGGGAGCAGAGAGATGAAGTGAAGGTCGATTATGAAAAATGGTGGAGAGAGTGAAATGGTGAGGCTGATTCTGTTATATAGGTTGAAGATGGAGAACTCAGTTACAACTTGAAGCCTTCTCAACCGTGGGATCAAAAGTTAGTTATGTTCAATGGATGGAGGAGATTGAGTCTGATTGAAAGGTTAGTTACAATTTGTAACAAACTGTTTTTTCTGTTATTGATAGCTAGGATAGTTGGTTACAAATCTGTTAGGTTAGTTTTGACAGTTAGGGTAAGTTATCGAAACTGAATTTTGGTTATGCTGTTGGTTTTGAATTTTTGTAATGAACTTTGGAATTTTGACTTTGTGATATGATTTGAAGTGTGATGGATTTTTGATTTGAACCGTATGCTGGATTATGTGGATTTGGAAAAGAAATATGTGGGCTGATGTGTTGTTTCTGTATATGCAGGATATGGCAGCTGGTTTGTACAAGGCTCATGGTTAAGATGAAGTGGATTAGAATGTCAAAATGTATTTTTTTGTGTATTCTTTGATGTGATTTCCATGTGATGTAATGGTGTATAGACTGACTTTGTAAAATAGAGGGCTGTAACACTATATAGCGGTAACAAAAGTTTGAAACTCATACTGTTATTTGTGGAACTTTGGTGTCTTGAATAAAGTTTAAACTCCTTCCTTCCATTGTCTTTTGAATTTGAATTTTCTAGCTTTATCAATTCTTGTAACCTTGAATGCATGTCCATATGATGAGACAACCCCAAAATATAATATAGACTTCTTGGCCAAACACTTCCAATCTCGATAGGATTCATAATATACCAAGTAAACTCTTACTCTCATAAGGTCTAAAACACATGTAACTTGTGAACCAAGTAACCCAATGTATTTATACTTTGTTGATAAGATGAAACCATAATCCAAGCTCCTTGAAATAGAATGACTTTGTATGATGATGACACGAAATACCATGGATTTGAGCCTTAATCCCATAGTTCCATATTCAAATAAAAACCAAATGAATCAAGCTTGAGTGAGGTAGAACCCTTAATTTCTAAGACCCTTGATCTCATGCTAAGTTTTTACTGACTAATGAAATATGATGCATTGGATGACTTAATGAAAGTATGCACATGAATGCAAAGCAGTAAGCCAATTATAAATAAAATTAGACGGGCAAATTTTGGGGTGCAACAGCTGCCCCTATTTAATCGTCTTAAACCTGAAAGTGAGATTGGCGCTAGCCTTTCGAACATTCAAGGTAGAAGAAGATTAAATATCAAGAGAACCTGAAAATTTGCCTAATGAGAGATAGGATCCACTGGGGAAGAAATGGTGTCAACTCCACTGAGGAAAAGTGTATCAATTCTGGATTGAACAACTTAACTTTGGGTTAGAAATGAAATAGAACTCAACTCTGGGTTGAAGAAGAAAAGTAGGGAGATTAACTCTGGGTTGAACAAGAAATTGGGTAATAACTGTGGGTTGAAAGAGGAAAGATGAACAAATAGAAATACCCGTCAACTCTGGGTTGAGTGGGAAAGAACAAAAGATAACCGTCAACTCTGGGTTGAGTGGGAAAGGATAAAAGGTAACCGTCAACTCTGGGTTGAGTGGGAAAGGATAAAAGGTAACCGTCAACTCTGGGTTGAGTGGGAAAGAGAGATAATCAATTCTGGATTGAACAAGGGATAACCGTCAACTCTGGGTTGAGTGGGAAAGGACAAAAGATCAACTCTGGGTTGAGATAAGGATAACCGTCAACTCTGGGTTGAATGGGAAAAGAAATGGATCAACTCTGGGTTGAATAAAAGGTAACCGTCAACTCTGGGTCGAGAGGGAAAAGATAATTAACTCGGGGTTAAAAGATGAAAGGGAAATCAACTCTGGGTCGAAAACATCAACTCTGGGTTGAAAAGGGGATAACCGTCAACTCTGGGTTGAGTGGGAAGAGATAATTAACTCAGGGTTAAAAGATGGAGAGAAAGTCAACTCTGGGTTGAACTCAAAAACATCAACTCTGGGTTGAAGAAAAAATGACCATGATTGGCTTTGGGAGATGACACCACAATGGTAACTTTGAGTGATCCAGTGGAATATCAATTGATTGCTTGTAGGGACCTCATCTGACGAGTAACTTGGCTTATGCTTCATATGCAAATGTTTGATTTATTTGATGCACTCTTGGAGATGCAATGCTATGGATTCTATATGCAGTGTATTGATTGATTGGGGTTTCTGCTTTGTATGGTATAGATTAGGTGGAGTTCTGAACTCTGCTTGATTCAAGATAGGGTGGATGCCCCTGCTTTATTGATGATTGGATTATTAAGGGATAAATGCCAATGAGGATGCAATGACATGTATGATGAATGTATGAATGAAATGATTGTTTCCAAGATATAAGTGGATGGAGGATGCCCTTGCGGAAAGGATCATAGCTTGTGAAATTGTTGGTGAAGGTGAGGTGTTTGGATTGACCCCTCAACATTTGTCTCGATATCTGACACTTGATTGAAGATGAAGAGATGAATTGTTACTAGCTTGCCCCAGTTTGTAAGATCTCTTGAGATAAGACTTTGATAATGCTTGAATCATGGAGATCGCAATGGTCTGCCCCAGTGTTAATCAAGGAATGAATGCCCCAGATTGAAAGGAAATCTTCCACTTAATGGATGCTTCAGGTATTTGCTTTGCGGATGTCCAACCTTTGCCTTTGTAAGACTACTCGATGGAATTTCAATGTTGAACTTTCCTTGGTATCAAGTACTTATTTTCATATTAGAGACACTTCTGTTTTGAAAGAGATAATGAGAATGCAATGCACATGTTAATCTCAAAAGAAAATTTTTATTTGTCAAAAAGTTGTATTGATACTAACACAAGTGACACAGCAACATTAGGAGTCAGTTTGACATGATTTTACAGTTTGTATGCTTTCAGAACGAACCCTGCTTCAATTAGGACTTTTGAGGGTTGTAACGTGGCCGGATTCACGGTTTAAGAAACAAAGGATAAAGGCTCAAGTTCTACTTAACCCACCCCTTCTTCGTGATGTTCTCCAGTCCTACGTTCAGCTAGTTTGACATGAGTGTTCACCTTTCAGGAAGGATTGTGATGGATGAGGATCCTTAATGACTTTGATGAAGGTGGCAGCCACCCTTTGGTGCTCTTGTTGATGGTCGCAACAACTTGTCCCTTGGAGGATTTTTTTTGCTTTGTCTTTTGCTCTCCCTAACTCTTGCCTGGACAAGAAGTTTCTCTTGATTTTGGTTTTCGTTGTCCAGCGGGATATGCCCTAATTTTTGCCTAAGTCATTTGCTTCAAAGCTCTTCTTTTTTCTTCTTTTGACTTAGCGGGCTATTGTCTTTTTTTTATCATGATTCATAACTTTCTTTTTATTCTTTTTGTCTCGTTCGGGAACAAGTTGTATGACTTTTGTGAATGACTTGAAGAAAAGGTTGTGACTGCCTTCTTCTTAGTGAATGAGAGACATCCATTGTGGATAGTGCTCTTCTTCTTTTGTTGTGAGAGATGGAATATGGTGGATCCTCGGATGGAATACCTGCAAGTTGAGCGCTCAGTCGCACTAGCTGAAGACTACCCTGCCCCTGGTTAAAATTGAGGGTTTTGTATTTTTTGAAAAGAAACTACTACTCCTTAGGCTCAAAGGGGTTGACGAAGGTTTCACTCCCTTATAACTCCGGTGTTTAGGAATTGAAACAATGCCTGTACATCGTCAGCAGGACCTTTGTTCCAAAAGCATACAGTTAGTAGTTCATGTATTTTTTATTTTTCATCATTCTCCTTTTTTTGCTTGCTTAAGACAAATGAGTGAAGTATCAATGAACATAATGACAAGATGAAACGATTTGAGAAAAACATGTATATTACATTATTTTTTATTCAAACAGAATGAGTTTCTTACAATGGATAGTACTTGATAACAACAAAAGTAGTACAATTGAAAATACTAAAGAAATCTATACAATGGCAAGTTTGGCCTTATTCTAATGCAAATGAAATGTTTTCTGACAAACATAAAAGTCTTCATGTTCCACTGGTGGAAGCTCCATTGTGAGGTGGCATGGGATTGTTGACCACATTAGGTGCCGCGGGTGTGAATGTAATCTCCTTTGCATCAAGCAGATCCTGAACCTTGTCTTTGAGAACTCTGCACTCTTCAGTGGTGTGACCAGATCCTCCAGAGTGGAATTCACACTTGGCATTAATCTTGTAATTTGGAGGGAGGGGATCAGGAGGAGGCCTAGCTTCAGCTAATTGAATCAGTTTTTGATCAAGCAAGGCGGCGAGAAGTTGGCTATAGGTCATTGGTACACGATCATACACCCTTTTAGGCCTATTCTGCCTCTGTTGACCTTGTCTCTGCTGATAACCTTGTTGTTGGAAACCTTGTTGTTGTTGGACATATTGTTGATAAGGGACCCAAGGTTGTTGACCAACAGGTGCCACATAAGCTTGAGGGGCGGTGGCGGCCACTTGATAGCAAGGAGTTTGATCTTGAGCATAGGTGGCACTGGTCTCGCCTTCTTTCTTCTTGACAAAGTTACCCTGAGGTTTCTTGTACCCATATTGGTTTGCAGCAGCAGCATTGGCGGGATTCTGGATCTTACCAATTTTCAAACCATTCTCAATTCTTTCACCAATCCTGACTAGATCGGAGAAACCAGAAGAAACACTACCAACCATTCTCTCATAGTAATGTCCTTGAAGAGTGTTCATGAACATGTCAACCAGTTCGGATTCAGAAAGTGGTGGATTCACTTGAGCAGCCATTTCTCTCCACCTTTGAGCATACTCTTTGAATGTCTCATTGGTCCTTTGCACTTGATTTTGAAGTTGCAACCTAGTCGGTGCCATGTCAATGTTATACTGATATTGCTTGAGGAAAGCATCAGACAAATCCTTCCAAGATCGGATTCTATTACGCTCCAGATTCATATACCAGTTCAGAGATGCCCCAGATAAGCTATCTTGGAAGCAATGGATGAGCAATGAGTCATTGTGGATGTGAGAAGCCATCTTACGACAATACATGATGATATGGCTCTTCGGACAGCTCAAACCCTTGTACTTCTGGAAGTCGGGAGTCTTGAACTTAGGAGGGACAACCAGATTAGGAACTAGACACATATCCTCAGCATCCATCCCATAGGCATTAAATCCTTCAATGGCTCGAATTCTTTCCTCAAGGATTTTGTACTTCTCAGCAGATTTCTCAACGGGTCGAGCTCTTTCAGCAATTGGAATTGGATGCATTTCTGGATTAGCAAACTGAGGACCACAGAAAGCAGGATAAGGAATCTCTGTATGAGGAGGTGGAATAGGAAATGAGCAAGGAGGCCCAGTCATAGTTGGCACTCCAGAAGTTACAGGCATAGGTCCTCCTTGGTTTGAAGCTCCAAGAGTATCAACAGTCATGAAGCTAAATGGCATTCCAAGAGTAGCATTAGTCCTTGGTTGGAACTCAAGTGGATTAGAAGAAGGTGGAACGACCTCAAGTTGGCTAGCAGCAGCTTGGTTACCAACAACGGGAATCTCTTGTGTAGCAGGAACCCTTTCAGTTCGCAAGGCTTGGATAGCTTCCAGGATAGCATCGACCTTAGTTTTCATTTGATCCATCTCTTCTCTAATGGCAGCTTGATCTTGTTCGTAATTCTCCATGATTCTTCTTCTGTGAGCTCTTGTCAGATATCGGTGTGGAGGAATCGTCTTGACTGATCTGATGGAGAGAAATAGGTAAGAGTATTGGTAACCATGAATGCACATGCATGAATGCAAAATGTTAATGATGATGCAAATGCAACATAAATCAGGATCAAGGATCAAGGCCTCTTGGATAACAACTTCTCATGGTCAATAAGATATGGTCGAATCCTCCAGATTCAGAGGTTCGACGTTGCTTTCTGGATAAACAGCTTGTGCATAAGTCAAAGATGGTCGAACCCTCCAGATTCAGAGGTTCGACGTTGATTCTGATAGATAGCTTTTGCATAAGTCATATAAGGTCAAACCTCCATATTCAGAGGTTCGACGTTGATTCTGATAGATAACTGATGTAGAACTTCTGTATAAGTCAAATGTCCCAGGATCAAAGGTTCGACGCCTTTTTGAATGCCAGGAAAACCAATAGTCACCAACAGAACATGTACCTGCACCTGTAAAGAATATGATTCCCTCCCCACTCACAGGTGTAGCCTAGGTCAGGGTAAGGTCATGAAACGCAGTATACGGTCCGCCCGAAGGTAAGCATCGTCACAGCGCGGATGCGGGTGACGATAATACCTCCGTTTGAAACCACTACTCTGCTCGTAGTCACATAATCCATCCCGAGACGTACACCTCGAGACAAACTATGCTCCCACTCTATCCTAGGATACCTAAAGTGCACTCATAGCCTGTGTATTGGGTCTTTTACCTCATAGGATCATCCCACCCAACCTGCAAACAGTGAGAAAATATATGGTCCCCACGGGGACCCATAATATAGTCCAGAATGCGAGAAAATAAACATGATATGCGAGCAATAAATAGTCATGATTTGCAAAGCATAAGGAAATAAAGCAATAATGCAGTAACGCAATAAAGCAATAAATCAATAAATAAACACCCAAAGAAAAGAAAGCAAACACAAGCTAGGATTGACTAAGCTTCTTCCCCAGCAGAGTCGCCAGCTGTCGCACGCTCGCGAAAATGTGAACAGAGTCGCCACCAATATATTTATCCCACGAAGGGAAAGGAATATCAGAAAACCTAGAATAAAGAAAGGATAAGAGAAGGTCTTGCGACCAAAGATCAGGTAAGAAGTCGGTTACGCGAGGGGAAGGTACTAGCACCCCTCACGCCCATCGTACTCGATGGTATCCACCTATGTTTGTTCTATTCTAAGGGTGTGTAAATCTAAAGCTTAATTACTAAGGGAATGCATGCAAATGAAAGAAAAGAAACACGGGGAAAATAAGGTTTATAAATAGTTGTGCTCGCTTAGGCCCCGCGACCTAATGCCTACGTATCCTTTTCAGGAATCAGAGCGCCGTAGTTCGGCTCTTTAGTTTTTGTTTGTTTTTGTGTTTTTTAGTGGACGAAGTTACATTCGCACTCCGCTGCTCGACCTCTGGAGTCTTAAGCTGGGAATGGAGCGGAAATAACGTGTCCGATTAAAGAATGCCTCGGAGGCAAGGGAGAAAAGAGATTGGTTTGTGTCTTTTATATGTGATTCCATGATGGACGAAAACCTACTACAAGGCATCGCATCACTTCCTCACTTTGATTAGCTCTGAGCCTTTATTAGATATTTTGAAGTGTTTTTGTTTAGGTGTCTTTTAAGGGAATTAATTTGTGACTTAGATCATACCAAAAAGAGTTTTGTTTTGCATATTTAGAGAAAGCACATCGAGGCCTACGCCACAATCGTTTCTCTAAATAACGGTTAAGAAATACATCGAGGCTTCACACCTCAATCATTTCTTCTCCGCTAAGTAAAGGAGATACAAAAAAGAGTTCTTTTGTGAATATTTAGAGAATGCACATCGAGGCCTACACCACGATCGTTTCTCTAAACAACGGTTAAGAAATACATCGAGGCTTCACACCTCAATCATTTCTTCTCCGCTAAGTAAAGGAGATACAAAAAAGAGTTCTTTTGTGAATATTTAGAGAATGCACATCGAGGCCTACACCACGATCGTTTCTCTAAACAACGGTTAAGAAATACATCGAGGCTTCACACCTCAATCATTTCTTCTCCGCTAAGTAGGAAAGAACATACATCAAGGCCTACGCCTCAATCATTTCTTTCTTACTATGAAATATAGTAACGGTATGATCTTCATCGATATTTATTAAGTATTTTAAAAGTTGAAAAGAAAAAGAAGGAAAACTAGCCTAAAATGATCAACTAGTCTAATGTCATGATTATACCTAAATCTATGGAAACATACCAGTGAAGTCACAAAATTATAGGTCAAAAGTGATGCAATATTAGTACAAAACTTGAATTGAAAGTATAGCACCAAAACATGAAAACAAATGATTCAAAATATTGTACAAATGAATTAAAAGATACTATTTATTTATTGATTTTTATATGACAAAGAACAAGAATTCTAATCAAGCACGAGAATCAAAATACAAGCCTAAACTAATATTTTGTTGATTATTTTTTATGTCAAAAATTATGTATTAAAAGTCTAAAATTAAAAGGAAAATCAGCATTTTTATTTACACAGAAAGTGGTAAAAAAGCTAATTAAACTAAAATTAAAATAAGGGAAATAAGGGGGTGCAAAGCTGAAATGGAGGTGTGAATCAGTAAGCAGGGCGTAGGGGGCCAACAAAGCCCGAAGGGCGCTTTTTTGTTTCAGATTTCTTTTGCCAAAAACGGCGTTTCACGGGCCACATAGGGGGGTGCGGTAAGCATTATGGCCCAATTGGTTATTACAGATCCAAATTATTATTATTATTATTATTAAACCAGAATAATAATTGAAATAAAACAATTAATTAATAAAAAATAAAAAAATAAAAAAAAAAGAGAACAACGATTGGGAATTAGGGTTCTCCCAATGCGCCGTTTCAGCTTCTTCGTACCTCTCACTCTCTCTCGATGCACTCACGGCGGCGATATCCTCTCTCAGACGCCTCTCTCTTCTTCTCGCGAGATGGCGACTATGAACGGCGTGGTGCGGCGGAGGTAACGGCTTCAACCTTCCCCGACGATGAATCTCCGACTATTATTTGCAGATGAAGATGCGTTGCGAAAGATTTTACGAAGGTGATGAAGATTACAAGTTATCTTTCGTCTTTTCTTTTTGCGCTTTGCACTGTTGCTGTCGTGGTTGCCGTTTGAAGATGATGAACATTGTTTTTTGGTGTTGTTGCAGTTACGGTGATGCGCCGTTGATGAATGAGCATTGTTGTGGCGTGAAGCTGATGCAAAGTTGCCGAGTCTTTGATGACGTGCGTGGCGATGTGAACAGCTTCTTCTTCTGCGTTTGTTGTTCTTGCAACTTGTTGAAGATTTACAGAGTTTGGCGAGATCGAATGAATGGAGATAACGAACAGCAACAGTGATGATGATTGCTGAAGATTGATTTGAATCTTTTCTCAGAATTGAATGAAGATTGGTTATGGTGATGATTCTATTGAAGCGTGGAGATTGAAGATGACGAGGGTGAAGATAGATGAATGGTCGAATCGAGAAGAATGGCTAAGTGTGAAGTGTGGTTGAAGGGTGGAGAAGAATGGTTGATTATGAAAAATGGTGGAGAGGTTTGAAGGTTCTGGAAGTGAAGAGGGTTCAGTGAAGAATGGTGAAGATGAAGAGTGGCTAAGGTGAATGGGAGCAGAGAGATGAAGTGAAGGTCGATTATGAAAAATGGTGGAGAGAGTGAAATGGTGAGGCTGATTCTGTTATATAGGTTGAAGATGGAGAACTCAGTTACAACTTGAAGCCTTCTCAACCGTGGGATCAAAAGTTAGTTATGTTCAATGGATGGAGGAGATTGAGTCTGATTGAAAGGTTAGTTACAATTTGTAACAAACTGTTTTTTCTGTTATTGATAGCTAGGTTAGTTGGTTACAAATCTGTTAGGTTAGTTTTGACAGTTAGGGTAAGTTATCGAAACTGAATTTTGGTTATGCTGTTGGTTTTGAATTTTTGTAATGAACTTTGGAATTTTGACTTTGTGATATGATTTGAAGTGTGATGGATTTTTGATTTGAACCGTATGCTGGATTATGTGGATTTGGAAAAGAAATATGTGGGCTGATGTGTTGTTTCTGTATATGCAGGATATGGCAGCTGGTTTGTACAAGGCTCATGGTTAAGATGAAGTGGATTAGAATGTCAAAATGTATTTTTTTGTGTATTCTTTGATGTGATTTCCATGTGATGTAATGGTGTATAGACTGACTTTGTAAAATAGAGGGCTGTAACACTATATAGCGGTAACAAAAGTTTGAAACTCATACTGTTATTTGTGGAACTTTGGTGTCTTGAATAAAGTTTAAACTCCTTCCTTCCATTGTCTTTTGAATTTGAATTTTCTAGCTTTATCAATTCTTGTAACCTTGAATGCATGTCCATATGATGAGACAACCCCAAAATATAATATAGACTTCTTGGCCAAACACTTCCAATCTCGATAGGATTCATAATATACCAAGTAAACTCTTACTCTCATAAGGTCTAAAACACATGTAACTTGTGAACCAAGTAACCCAATGTATTTATACTTTGTTGATAAGATGAAACCATAATCCAAGCTCCTTGAAATAGAATGACTTTGTATGATGATGACACGAAATACCATGGATTTGAGCCTTAATCCCATAGTTCCATATTCAAATAAAAACCAAATGAATCAAGCTTGAGTGAGGTAGAACCCTTAATTTCTAAGACCCTTGATCTCATGCTAAGTTTTTACTGACTAATGAAATATGATGCATTGGATGACTTAATGAAAGTATGCACATGAATGCAAAGCAGTAAGCCAATTATAAATAAAATTAGACGGGCAAATTTTGGGGTGCAACAGACGAGCAGGGGAATTGTGGCGTTCGGAGCTCCGCCGGGCAGTTCTTCTAGGTAGAAGGTGATTGGCTCTGACTTTCCCCGGAATTTTCGCAGTGTAGGGCCGAGGTCCGCGTTGGCGCTGAGCAATTCATCGAACTTTCTCTTCACTGAACTGATGGTGAGGGAGCCTGGATCCCCCCCGTTGGAGACGACCATGGCGAATGGGAATGTTTCCCATTTGCTGAATGTGGCAGACATCCCGACTGATGGTATGAAATCTTCTGGTCGGGTGACGGATAGGGCTACTTGCAGGGGCCTGTTATCCGGCGAGTTCCCCTCGTCAGAGTTTCTTTGGTCGTCCCTTTGGGAAGGTTCCCCTTTTTTTGTGTACCTCGAAAGGCGACCCTCCTTGATTAGTGTTTCAATGGCATCCTTGAGATGAATGCATTTCTCAGTCAGATGTCCGTGAATCTTATGGTACTTGCAGTACTTTGATTTGTCGGTTCCTGGCCTCGCGGGGTTTGACTTCGGGGGCCTGATGTTCGACTTCTTGAAGTCGGTGTTTTGGCATTCGGCCAGGATCCTCTCCCATGAGGCGTTCAGAGGGGTGTAGTCGTTGAAGCGACCAGAAGGTCCTCGGCGCTCTTTGATGTCGAGAGACCTGTAGTCTTTCCTTTTTTCATGCCCTCGCCTCGAGCCTGAGTGCTCATAGTTTGAACTGCGAGAGGTGTCATTACCTCGCGAGGCTTTGATGGCAGCAGCCTCTCCTTCCTCGAATGCGATGAAAGCTTGAGCTTTGCGAAGGAGGGCGTTCATGGAGTGGACCTTCTCAATCTTGATGGCCTTCTTAAAGTCACTTCCGGGGAGGAGCCCCCGTTCTAGGAGGTACCTCTTCATGTAGTATGTCGTCTGCACTTGGACGACTTCTTTGTTGAACCTGTCGAGGTAATCTCTTAGAGGTTCGTTGGTGCCTTGGATTACCGCTTCAAGGTTCGCCTCCGACTTTGGTTGCCGACGAGACGCCGTGAAGTGGCTTAGGAAAAGGTCTTTCAGTTCAGTCCAGGAGTGGATCGAGTCAGGAGGCAGATTCCTGTACCATGTCATCGCTCCTTTCCTTAAGGTGGTCGGAAAGATGCGGCACTTGATGGATCCCCGGACAACATGGTAGTCCATGACAGCTTCGATGCTCCTTATGTGGTCGTCGGGGTCGGTGGTTCCGTCGTACTGATCCAAGACGGGTGGTTTTTCCATACCCCGCGGAAGACGAACTCGCCGGATGTGCTCGGACAAAGGACTGCGGAAATCTTCTTCGTCGCTAGGTCCCGGGGAGTTTGAATGTCTGCCCCGCTTGGGTTTTGTGTGTGTTTTGCCCGAGATTCTGCGGTTGTCTTTTGGAGGAGAATGCTCGCGGGGTTTCAACACAGCTTTGGAGGGGCCTCGACGTTCCTGCTCGGGTGAGAGGCTCCTGGCTTCAGTGGTTTCAGGCTTCTGATTTTTCTGACTCTTTCGAGGTGGAGAGCGGGAGTAAGACCTCTGGCGACGGTTCCTCTTAGGCGGGGAACGAGACGAGGACGGGGAGCGCTTGCGATATCTCCTTGGAGGCGAGCGCGAAGAGGAATAGGAACGTGACCGATGGCGTCTCCGCGGAGGGGAACGATATCGTCGCTTCCTTTCCAGCTCGTGGATGCGGTCGCCCTGTTGGCGGATGAGACGGTTAGTTCTCTGCAGCTCTTTGAGTAGGAGGATGGCTGTAGGATCAGCGCCCTCGGGGATGTTGATCTGCTCTTCCTCGTCTTTGCTATGAACTCTTCGCCTCTCAGAGGTGTGGGTGAATGAGGAGGCAGCATGTCCATCTCTGGCGTCGGTCTCGTTCTCGTTCTGGGGTCGATCAGGTTCAGTCTGGGGTCGAGTCTGCTCGTCTTCCCCGTTCTGAACGTGTCCCTCGGGAGGAACTTGTTCGACGTTCTGAACTTGCTGAAAACTGTGCACATGTTGGATGTTCTGAATCTGTTGCCTCCGGGGTTGCGAGGTCTCATGTCTCGGCCTTCTCTGTCCGGCAAGAGCATGTTGTGGTCCTTCCTGCCGACGACGATTCGTCACCTCGCGGGTGGAATCTTCGATCAGCTGTTCCAGGAGGAAGGGATCAGGGTTTGGGATGTTGTTGTTGTTAGCCATGACGATCGTGAAAGGTAATGCTTTGATCTTTGTTAAAGAAGGGGGAGCCAGATTCCCACAGACGGCGCCACTGATCGTACCTGATCAGAAGAATCGTCAAGGCAGCAGAATCTGGCTTGGAGAGCAAGATGGGGGGGGGTACCTGCAAGGTTCTCCGATGCTTAAGTTAGTAGCTATCAGAGAATGAGGGTTGAGAGTGAAGAATGGAATACCTGACCCTCTAGTGAAAGAGGGTATTTATAACCCCCAGCGCTGGGCCAAGGTTCCCTAATTGGGCCAAATCCAATTGGAGGCCCACGTGCTAGGGAACTGCCAGAACGTCCCGTGTTAGGGCTGAGTCAGCAGGAGACTCACGTCCTGGATGAGCATGGCGTAGGATTCGGAGATGGTTGACCGAATCCTTCGCTGAAACGTGACGCGTGGTCTTCGCGCGTGAATAACTCGTGACGGTTATCAAGTAAATGGGCCCAAATGATTTGGGCCTGCTCGGCTGGCGAGAAGAGCTGGGCCTGCTCGGCCCAGTCCAGAACAGATCCTAAATTTTAATTGTTTGATTTTTGTCCTCTAAATTTTTAAGAGTTTAGTTTTAGTCTTCCAAATTTCAATTGCTTAATTTTGACCCACAAAATTTACGAATTGCTTGATTTGAACTCCTCAAATTTATTATCTTTTCCATTTGTTAGCCCCTTGATAACATGTAGAGTCACCCTTTTTTTATTACTTTTTTTTCTTTTATTACTTTTTTCTCTACTTTTCTTCTCTTCAATTCTATTTTTCTTCTCTTTATAATAGCTAAACTTTAACTTTATAATAGTTAAACTTTAAGCAAAATATTTTAAAATTTTTATTTATTTCATTCAACATTATGGCAAATTATTTTACAACAATGTACCCCATCAATTTGAACGAATGAGTATTTATTTTAGTAAAAAATATTAGACTTCGAAATTTTATACTTAAATATGAGGGGGTTATTGGACAAAGAATTTGTTATTTTAATTAACTAGTGATCAATTTTTTTACCATTAGACATACGTTAAATAAAATATTTAAAAAATTTCTAGATATTACATTCAAAGCTAACTATTAAAAATAAAAGAAATAGAATTGTAAAGAAGAATAAAAAAAAGAGAGAAAAAGTAAAATAATAAAAAAAAGTTTAATCTACATGTCATTAGGGGACTATCAAATATAAAAGGGAACAAATTTGAGGGGTCAAAATCAAGTAATTGAAACTTGAAAGATAGGGACAAAGGGTCTCTTGATTAAAAATACACTTTTTATTTTGTTTATATAAAAATAACACATAATGTTAACAAATTTATTATTTTAACCATATTTTTTAATCTTATGAGAAAAAAAAGACTTGATATTCCTTTTGTGCCCAATTAATAAGAGAGAATTTGAGATAAGTTTCTTAAAAATCTCCATTCTTTTTAATCCAGAGACCCTTTGTCCCTTAAATGGCTTAAATTGAACCGTACTCTTGTAAGATTGGGAGAACCCTTTCCCTAATTTGATTCGTCTGATATTAATATTAATTGGAGACATATTGCAACATTTCCCACAGTAATCATGTATTCCAAGGTTCAAGAAGCTATTGTGCACATGTTATTATGCATATTATGAAGCCATGATTGGACCAGTTATATACTAATATATCTGTCATATTAAAATGAATAGTGATTTGAATTAAACCAAAATATAATCATTTATCAACATATATCATCTAAAAAAACAGAAACAGTAAACCAGTATTAAAAATAAAAGAAAACAATGGATGAAAAAAATAGAAACAGAAACATGTAATCTAATGGATGGTTACGCCCATCTGAACTAACCCCACAAATTGGAGTTGACGAGAAACAGTATATTGTCACATCGCCTTTTCATTCTTCCAAACATGCTTAATGAATGAAAACATTAAAGAAAACAATGTCACATGAAATTGTCTAAAAACTTGTGGCCACACATAATATGAATTATATTATTAGGTCAACACCATTAGCCAAAAACAAGAAACAAACCCATATGCTACACTTATTTGCAGTCTCCTTAAGGGGTGGAGTCTCCATCCAAAGAAGTCTGACGGCCGACGAATCTCAGTCCGTCCGCCAGCAAATTTTAGTCTCTGTCAAGAACGGTTTGAATTGTTGGGTTGAAACAGGTTTGAATTGTTTGGGTTGAAACAGGTGAAAGAGAATGAAAAGGAAGAGCTTAATCACCGGCACTTAAGTTGTTTCAATTTGGTGAAAGAAAATGAAGAAGATGCTGGAGTTATTTGTATTTCACTGTAAGTTTAAACTCATTCAACTCAGATTTTAGAGACTCTCCTTGATTGTTTCACAACCACTCAATTTCTCAGATGCGGGGAATGACAAACAAGGTAAACATCGTAACAGAAAAAAAATCCATCCAGCAATATCTTTACTACAAGAACATTTTAATTCACTGTGAGTTCAATTTCATTTCTTTCTAAGCGCCAACAGACATCGCAGGACCATGATTTGATGCGATCAACAAATTGACACAATCACGCTGTTGTAAATTGGAAGTCGATTGATTTAGATCCAACAATCTAAATTTAATCTCAAGTTTTTAAATTATAGCATAAATATTAAATATGCATTATTTTGAGCCATTATATCAAGATCGGAGAGTCAACAATGTCCCGACTGCTAGACAGCAGGAAATTATTGACTGCAGGAATCCTATTTCACCTTGTACATAACAAACCTAATAAACTGCAGTGCACCTTCAGCAAACTTCATGCAGTGAATAACAATATGTGAACACTTGCTTTAGGTGCAAAGTGAGAATAGGCGCAACTTACATTTACTTGGATTTACATACAGGTTAAGAAAACCACGAAAACAATAAAATTCAAAGAATGATAACTTAATACCAGAAACAGCATCCCTCGATATATTTTAGAATGCTGTACAAATTGACAGCTCACATTGAACAGCAATCTTGCAGAATAAAGTGTGTTTTTACCAACACCGGTCTAATCAATTGAGCATGAGGGCTATACTCACAGAACTATCATAACAGATCAAGAATAACCTCCATTAAAATTTAATGCCCCACTAGCACAACTATCCAAAAAAATCACATCTGCAAATCCAAGACTAACAAATTGGAACATAGAAATCTAAGAATCAAAAGTAATATTCCATACTTTATGTGTTTTCAAGAATGGCTAGAAAACTTCATCGGAAAGGAAAAGAATAACCTGGTAGTTACCAACTAACACCGTGACGGAATACCGAAAAGATCAAACCGATTATGCATCTATTAAATGCAGTATTAGCTAGGAAGGCAGATATGCAATAATTTAAAATTAAATACAAATAAGTATTGGTGAGCCATTACTTGTATCATTCGCCACAACCCCACAATTAAAAGTCATCGAACAACTTAGCAAAATATAACCAATAGTAATAAATATCAGTAAAAAAACAATACTAAATATCTAAAAGGCTCACAAGAAACGTATATGGAAAACATGCGTCTTATTGTCAGATATTCGCAAGAGCGGTAAAACACCTTAAAGAAGCGGAACTTGTACCAAACAAGACAATTCAGTGAAATTTATATTAAATAAATTAGACAGTTTTCTAGAACAAGCCATAGTCTCAATCTCTAACGAGCGCAATAGCGGACGAATTTCAAAAGGTTCAACTTGATCCTAACGAAAGTAATCGGAATTCTCGACTGCAAGGGTGGTCACTTGCCTCTCACAAACACAACGTCCCCAATACAAGCGATTCCTACATAGAATTGTCGTTTCACGATTAAGCCCAATTAACCATTCATATTGAAGTTTTAATTTAGCACGCAATGAGCATTAATAACAGCGCGAGCGGATCGAAATGACAGCACTAATCACCTGTAGAATGCATAAGTCAACGCTTGCCACGATGCCCTCCACCTGACCTCGCACCGGGGTTGCGAGCGAATTGGAAACGTAAACTGACCGAGTTACGGTCAAGCTCATCAAATTTGTAACCTGCAAAATTAAGGTTCATTGTTTTACGATGAAAAAGTAGCTGCGTTCTAGACGGCGAAAGAGGGTGGCAGCGGGCAGATGTTATAAAACGTGTACTATACCTTACCTCACCTTAAAACATAATAAACCTGAAATACATCTGCAAACGTTCAAACCCATTATACAACATTGGGGGAAAATGTGTTACCTTCACTTAATACAAAAGGGATTAAATTTGCTACATAAGAGAAGGAAGAGGAAGAAGGGCGAGTAACCTTCCGTTAGTCTCCATTCCCCATTGTTGGACTGTCTCTGCCTTTGGGCATTAGGCAAAACGAAGAACACTTGAAGAATATATTCTACTACAGTTTAAGGATCTACGCAGCAGTAAAACATAACTTGACATGAAAGGGTGGTTACGCTGCTAATAGTTGGAAACATGATAGTCCGAAATGAAGAGAGCTTAATTGGTCATGAAGTCACTTATTTCGTGCAGTAAATGAGCGCAGATGAATAACTCACACTAGGAAGAGAGCACCCTTCATAATATGGAAATGTCAAAATGGATGGCATTCATAGTCTTCTCCTCACAATTTCAATAAAAAATGATAAAATATCGGTGTTACTGGTAGCTTTATCAATGAGCACAATAAAGTTGGGATAGACTGAGAAAATCTATTTGTACGGTTAAACAAGGGGCTATTTTTTAGTTTATTGTGAATACTGGCAGGTAATACTCCCGCAGATATCCAGATGCTTTCCTGATATCCTTGCAATAATTTCTTTATATCATTTCCACTGAGCATTTTCCAGTTACGCAGTCAGTTTTATCAATATCAATTATCTAGGAGCAGTTCCACACTAATAATGCACTGGCATGGGAGGAAGATTGATCATAGATCACTGAAATACACATTGTTACCTCCTAGTCTATGTACAGGACATACTAGAAAATAATATTCTACACTAATTTCTCTTTAATCAGCTAATCAAGGAAAAAAGAAATTGAACACATTGCCTTGGCAAATTAAATGGATGAGGTTGTCATTACAAGGATAAGAGAAAAGGAGATATTACCATGCAATGCATCCATGGCAGTTGCTGCATGAGCCGGGCTTACAAAATCAACAAAACAAAGTAACAGTGGATCACCCCCAGGCTGCACATAATCCCAGTCAAAAATCACCACTGCAAATAATATAATGTTTATACTTTTTAATTAAACTTACTTGTCTTGATTCCTTGCTGACAAGTCTAACTTCTTTGTAGCCAACAAAAGGACGAAAAATATCTGTACCACTGTGTTAAGGTCTTAACAATGAGGAATCGACAATGTAAAACAATAGACTAAGGGGAACAAGATGAAAGGATACGAGCTACTTCCCGTCTCGTACAGTTGGAAGGTAAACCCTCTACAAATACCGTATTGGTAGCATCAGGTGGAAGCGAATGGCCGGACCTTCCACCACTTAATTCCAGGCTTTTGTCATTTACATTTGATCTTCGGTCTACTCCCCCAATATTAGTGACATGAGACTCGTCAATAGAATGACTGGGAACTCCCCCGTCAATGGTTCTGGTAGGCTGTCCGGGACCATAAGTTGAAATCTGTTACAACATATACAACAAGTTAGCCTAAAACATATAGGCTTGATTAGATGCCATGCCATATTTGCCTTGTGACTAACCTAGATTGAACAGTGTCCAATCCAGTCGCCTAAGTTATCCCATCACATGCTCAGAGCAAATGGATGGAATTTAAGAACAAGGTAGAATTTAAAATCTCACGTTTACAAAGTAATAATAGGAAAGAGTAATTCCTCAAATTTTCTAAAACCTTCTTTAAGAAAAAGGGCATTTTAATGCCCTCGAAATCTCCCAGTGAGAACTTTTGAGCTTAAGCTAAAACATAATTTAATGGAAATAATTTGAGTAGTCTAAGGATTAAAAATACATTTGATCAATTATGAATCTTATCTCTATTCATATACATACCAAAAGCAAGATAGAGGAAATAGATTCTAGTAGCCTAAATAATTTCAACATGCCAAATAGGGCCATAGAAAACAAGAAAAGATAACTGGTCATTCAAGAACATGAAAAAAATAATTAATACCGCATTACGGAGGTAACGCTCATAAGATGCATCAAGTGATTCAGTATCTCTAACTACTTGGAGCCTTCCTCTATCAGCATCATGGGGAAAGTAATTAGCCATGTCATGAACGCCAGAGACATCTTCAAAATTAAGCAATATCGAAATTAATGAGAAAAGAAAGACTATAGCAAGGGAGAAAGGAAGCATTTGCATGATGAATGTAAATTAATATATTGAAATATAAGCCTAAAGATAAGACAATTTTGAATTTGAAACTGCACGACTTGGCTATTCATTATTGAATCATATATCTCTGAATGAGAAAGATTCGCCAAAAAATTAGACAGATATTGGCTTAGGATGTATACGATAGCATATTTGGAAATAAATGGGGAAAACTCATTTAGAGAGAAACTTTTCAGAAATTGGCAGAGGGGTTGTGCCATGCAGTCTATTTCTAATTTTAAGTTCATCAAATGCCATTGTCATCATGCTTATAAATCAGTTACGAATACGATAATTAGCAAGTTCAGCACATTGATTGATGTTCAATTATGAGATGTGATGAATGATTCTTGGTGGCATTATGTAAGCCAGTATAATCAAAGGCTGAAAATATTAAAAAAAATATAATAATTATAGTTGGCATATAAGTTTATTTTTAAATCTTGATATTCGGCCTTTCAACTGGCTAATTCAAGGGGACCAATCTCACAGTTCACTTGCAAGGGCCGTTTAAAGCCGGAGCAACACATGAATTGTTTGCACCTAACAGAATTCGAACCAAACCTAAGACCTTGAGAGGAGCACACTCTTAGGACGCAAGTCTTCCATGCTAGGCCAACCCCTAGGCTATGTTTGGATTGATAGAACATAACGGACCGGACTAGAATATAAATACCACTTCATTGTTTGGTTATTTTATTAAGGGTCATGCTAACATGTGCCCTAAGGGCACATGTTAAGAGTTAAATGTAGAAATTTTTTCTAAGAAATTGTGCATTGTTTTCATAAAAAGTTCATAATTAATGTGTTTATTACATTTTCCAATACTAATTTACTATATTTAGGTTTCTTAACATATGCCCTCGGGGCACATGTTAGCTTTATCCTTTTATTAAAAATATCTCATTCCATCCCATACACCCCAAATTGGATGAAACAAAAAATGGGGAATTGGATGAAATGAGATAGATTCCATCATGTTCCATTTCATCCATTATTTGCAAATCACAATGGAATCTCAGTAGTTCCCACTCCATTTCATTCCATCACATACCACCCCAAACATACCTCTTAGGGTTTAGCATAAAAGTATCCAAAAAGCTTGTTTTTGCTAAACATTAAAATAGCTGCCAAAGAATGATTCCCACAAATATTAACATGAGACTAACTAACTTTCAATCTCATTGATTGCCAACATTAAATATGTAGAGAATTAGCCTGTGACTAGTAGTGATCCCCTGAATTCCAAATCAGTATCTGGCTTAAATCCACTATCACATTAATCAAATTTCTAATCTTTATAGCAGTTTGATTAACGGTGCATCAACACAAATTGATTAAAACGGTTTCACAATCAACCCAAACAGATTAATCAAATACACGGGAACAAGGTGTCTAGGGCATAACTTTAAGTCAAGATTAAGCACGATAAGTGGTTTAGAGTTGAAAAGAGGGGAATTATCCGAGTTGAATGTAAATTTCGAAAAGAAAACCTAGCGAATGAGAAATGATGAATAAGGGGAGTAGAAACCCTAAATTGAAAAAAGAGGGGGCAAAGAGAAAAAGATTGATACCGTAATCGGGACGGGGACGTTTGGCGGGGATGGCGGCGGGGGCGTGCTGGGATTCGGCGTATCTCCAATAAGCGTCAGACATGACGGTGTTAGCGACGGAGAGAGAGTGCGATGAAATGGAAAATGAGTTTGAGAATGCGTATGGCGTGCGTGTGTGTTTTTGTGGAAGTCTACAAAACTCAACAGAAACGTCACGTCACACAAGGCAACACAACTTCCTGTTGGATTGTCAGAGACTAAACTCCTATCTCAATTTGTCTTAGTCTACTTTTTGGCCTTAACTAAATTGAAATACCAACCCTGCGAATCTAAAATTTATTTATTTGGCTAAATTACAGTTTTGGTCCCTCAATTTTGCCTAATTCACGAAATTAGTCCCCATATTTCAAATTCAAACACTTTTGGTTCCCTATTTTAAATTCTAACAGTTTTGGTCCCTCTTTCACGTTTTTTTTTATAGAAAATCGATGAGATTTTTTATTTTTTTAACTTATATTTTTATGTATAACATGAAAACATCGTTAATTTTAAGTGCAAAAGTATGAAAACATCGTTAATTTTAAGTGCAAAAGTATGAAAAGGAGACTAAAGTTGTTTAAAATTTAAAATAAGGGGACCGAAACTGTTTAAATTTAAAACAAGGGGACCAAAATTGTTTAAATTTAAAATATGGGGACCAATTTCGTGAATCAGATAAAATAGGGAGACCAAAACTGTAATTAAGCCTATTTATTTTAGATTTTGTTGAAAACAATAAAAAAATACATTATTAGAGAACTTAGTAAAGAAAATTAATTAATCTATAATATAAGAAAATTTACTGTTCTGGTATTCACTAAAATACCCTTTCATCTATAATATAGAAAATTTACTGTTCTGGTATTCACTAAAATACCCTTTCATTAACTTAGTCTAAAATAATATATTTGGGGCAAATAATGTCTTTTGGTGGTTTATTAAACCCATAATCAAAATGTGTGGTGGCCCACAACAACAACTCACATGATTCAAATTCTCTATCTCTTTCTGTGTTCTCTCTCCCGCTTTCTATCATTAAAACATTCTCTTCATCTCTTCAAACCCTAAATCTGCCGACACCCCTTTTCTCCTTCGTCTCCCTTTCTCCTTCCTCTGGTTTGTGACAATTTGTGGCTGTGGATCGGGAAAGAAGCAGTGGAAGAGTGTGGTTGGTGTTCGTTTGGATGCATAAGGAGGAACAAAGGTGAGTTGCAGTAGGTGGTTTGACGTTTTGAGGTGCAGCTCGGCTATGGTGACTGAAGCATGGTTTGCTATTTTAGATCTGAAATTTCACAAATGCTGCTCAATTTCTAGGGTTTTGAAAATTTCATCTGTTTTGTGGGTTCTTATGCATAAGCTGTTTTCGTTTGTTTTTACTCTTTCAATAATAAGTTATTTTGCTCTTCCATGAATAGGTTGTTTTGTGTTTTTACTCTTGCAGGAATAATCTGTTTTACTCTTCCATGAATAAGCTTTTCTTCCCAACCTGTGTTATTATCTTCTCTTATCGATTTTCATTCACAGATCTAAATCTATATCAATTTCTGTCAAAGAGTCGAAATATCTTAAAAATTTGAGTTGAGATAGATCTTTAAAAATTGATTGTGAGGAACATTTTCATGACAATCTATTATGGTCATTGGTTGTATATATGAGGAAAAATTGGAAGGTTTTGTTCAGGTAGCATGCTTGATGCTCCATGTATTTCACATATATATCCATTTTTTTGTGGCTTCAATTTTCCTGTAGGTTACCAATTTTTCTGCACAACTTCTAACTAGATGGCGACACCATTTCTCCTATTCCTGATAATCATCTGCACACATTTTTTTGTCCTGTCATTCTAGGTAATAAAATGAAAGAAAGAAATAAGTGGCCTAGATTTTGGAGTCTTTAAAGCTTGCCACCAGAGAAAATTCAAAGTTCCTGGCATTGAACAGAAGGTCAAGTTTTTCTTATTTAGAAAGTTTGGCATGAAACTATGTATATGATTGTACCAATAATATCATGATAGTGGGTGTAAGGATTTATGTGAAGTATGATGTTTTTTTTTACATGATGCTTTTTTCGTGAAATGGTTGTTGTCTGTCTGTTAATTTTGTGTATTATAACCTTAAACTAAATTGGATTTGTTGATTTATATTTCTCTACCAGATTCTTGATGCTACCAGCAATGAACCATGGGGTCCTCATGGAACACTTCTTGCAGACATTGCTCAGGCAACTAGAAACCCGTAAGCTTTGGCCTCTTAATTTTATGCTAGATATTTTGTGTTTCACTGCATAGATTCTCATTTTTTGGTGGACCTGCAGTCATGAATACCAGATGATAATGTCAGTAATCTGGAAATAAATTAACGATACTGGCAAGGATTGGCGGCATGTCTACAAGGTATTAGTTGGAAGCAGACGCAACAAGAATAGTTGAAAAACTAACATTAAAACATGAGGACAAAAGAATGTTCAGCACTATAATGTCGTGGTTTCTTTTTTATTTATTAATATGACACATTAACTGTAAATCCTAACACTTCATGATCAATTAGGTTTCTGTTTTTGGTTTATTTGTCTTCGTTTCACCCAATTAACAATAACCCTGCAAATTTGTGCTCAGAGTTTGATGAAGATTATCTGTTTGATTCATCTGAGTTAGAGTGTTAGAGTGAGGTAAGGTTTATATTTTCTTTTAGCCTTAAGTAGTAGTTTCTATTGCGAAAATCATACTGTAGTATTGAGGTTGATGTTTATATTTTCTCAAAACCTGCACCTGGTAGCAGAAGGCAGCAAATCAAAAGATGCCAAATTTATTGAACCTGAGGTATGTGTGTATGATTCATAATTAGATTCATTACTAAATTTGTTTCTTGCTGATAACTGTACTATGGATATTGGCTAATAAATCAACTCAAATAAGGTTTATCTTAAAAGTAGAATGCTAATGAATGTCCTTAGTACACTGTTTAAAGAACTAGAAATAAGTTTGTATAAAAAGTGATGTACTCATAACTTTAACAACAAAAGGAACAACTTGTAAAACAAAATTTCATTTTATATATTTCTTAATCAATGCTTATACATCTTTATTTATTTGTATTTGTATTTACAGCACTGATATAGCACGTTGATTTTGGACGTATCTAATGGCCATGCTGCAAAGAGGGCATTTTTCAGCTTATTTTGCAGTTCATTTCGAACTCCACTTCATAGTTACTGCTGTGTTCACTTTACATCCAACAAATGCTATATAGTTCGACATGTGGCTCCTCTTCTCTTTTATAATTATCGATTTTTTCCTTACTGTTTTGATATGATTCAATTTAAGTATTCATTTGAAGCAATGGATGATAATTTACAAATACTTAAATTCGTAGTTGTAGTTTTTACTCTTAACTGAGATTACAATAGTATTTTCATTTAACATGGTTTAGGATAATAAGCATCAGCTGCCAAATCAAATGCAAAGCACATTTATGTGGAAATGCCTCTCAGCAAGAAATGGTCCTGCCACTGTTTCTTAGAGCACTTATGCTAGAGTAAGTCCTCTTTGAAATGTATTTCTTTAGTGCGTATTTCAATTTGCAAATTGATCACTATTATAATCAAATATTTCCATTTTCAGATTTATTGAATAATTGATATGTTTAACCTTAAATATATACCAAATACATCAGTTGTTCAATCAGCCTGAGAATGAAATATTTGCTTATAATAGTTACCATAGGGGTAGTTAGACAGAATCATCACCATCACACATGTCTCTTTCCTTTAATAATTTCTGTCATTTTAATATGTTATTAACTTCACAAATATATATCTAGCAAGCAGTAAAAGAAAACATGTTACACTTACAAAACAATAACAATTAAAATGCATCGCGGACAATATATAGTAAAACATGAATTTAAATCAATCACCAATTTAAGCAACCTACTTAAAAGTCTGTCTCTTTTCAGTATCACTCCCTCTAGCAAAAAAGTTAGCAATCTAAACTCAGGCAAAGCATCACCTCTTTTAATTCCTTGGATAACCTCAACATGCTCAGTGTTTTCTAATATGAATTTATGTCCCAGTTTTTTTGTAAAAACTAATGCCAAAAGATACGAGATGAAGATACTTTATGAGAATTCCACAACTAATAAATGCAAATAAATTACATGAAATTGAACCAGTAACATATTAGATGAAATTTATGATGACTTCAAAAGCGGCCATCAAAGAACAATAATGAAATTGTTAAAAGAATGTACAAATCCTAAATGCTTTGAATAAGTGAAAAGAAGAAATAACCCGAGTTTGGAAAAGCTGGCAGAGGAAGATAAAATGGGAAAAATGAGGCGAACAACATTACCTAGTTGATCAGTTGCAGAGACGAAGGAGAAAAAGATTGATGAGAAAATTTCTTTCGCAAATTAATCCACGAGCCCAAAAATTTCCCTTTGCATTTATTTAAAAACTGAAAAATCAAACTTCGAAAATCAAAACTCTAATTTCTATTCCCACAAATTTCGACCTTTCTTCCCAGAGTCTGAAGCAACACAAACCAATGATGTTACTTTCAAGAATTTTCCAACAAAAAATAAGTAGAAAACACAATACAACTCATACAATAAATATACTCTCAAAACTTTGTCACTAACCTTCATATATAGCTAAAATTTAGAGAGAGGAAACATTATTTTTTAACCATGAAGCAGAGAAAGCCAGATCAAATACTAAAATGAATATAGAGATATGGAGGGAGGGAGAGAGAGAAGGGTAAACAACACAAACCCTAAAATACGTGCTTAAAGAGAAAATATAGAGAAAACACCGTTTCTACCTTGCAAATCTTCAATTTATATACGTGTCTAAATTGTTTATGCATATAAAATAAAGAGAAAACATCAATTTATAGATATGATATATTATTCAAATCAAATAATTTCTTGAGCCAAGCAAAGTTTCTTTGTGTCAGATTCGAAGTATGAAAAAGAAGAAGAAAGTTTGACACATGAAGATGAAGATGGAAGACATAAAGGTTCAAACTTTAAATGCATAAAGGTTCAAACTTTAAAATACATAAAGGTTCAAACTTAGAAAAAGGGAAGGAAACAAATAAAATGAATAGCCGATAGAGATAAAGACATTACATATTGTGCGGAAGACAAAGATTACGAAGAAGATAAAGTGACATTACATATTGTGCAGAAGACAAAGATTACAAAGAAGAAGATAAAGTTTGGAAGATGAAACATGGAGATCATGAAGAGAAAATGTATTTAGAAAACCATACGAAGAAGAAATTTGGAAAGATGAAATTCAAATGTGAAGGGAGAGAGAGAGAGATCAGAAAACGTGTAATGATGAAGTTTGGATGTTGTGCAGCGTAATTTTTTTGGAAATCGAAAATTAACTATAATTTGAAAAGGCAAATAACTTCAAGTTAAAAATAATTTTAAAGCCCCCTACATGTTTGTTAGCATATAACGAGATAATGACTAAGTTGATTTTGGACCTCAAAAGCCTTCAAATTAGACATGTGTTGTCTCCAAAGTTGAGGGTAAAGATCTAGAGCTATATTATAAATTATAAATATAGATAAAAATTAGGAAATAATTTACAACATTATTTTTCTTTAATAACATTGAAAAAAAAAAAAGGAATATTATAAAAAATATATTAATATTTGATTTGAATAGTAAGATAATTTATAATTTGAGAAAAATATATTTTGCTAAAGAATTTCCAGTATAATTTAGGATAACTAGGCTTAGGGCTTAGGGTGTTCTTTCTTGTTTTTCTTTTTCTTTTTGGAGCCAAAGACAACGGGTACAAGGAGGGATAAGCCACCGTTTCCACTATTCTACATTTCTCTTCTTTTCCTCCACTTCGCGGCTGAGTTCACAACAGCGACAGAAACCGTAGCTACCCCCGCCTCCGTTGACCTCTTTGACCACCACATTCACTCTTCTTCTTCTCTCTAGGTGAGTCAATTTCACATTCCCTCTACTATTATATCAGCTTTACTGTTTATTTTTATTCTATGTTTGCAAAGTTTTGGGAATTGGATTCAATCATGGATGCTAATTGCCGTCAAAGGTGATTTCGTTTTGGAGGTTCATGTAAAAGTGTTGATTGGGCATGTACGTTTTCTCACTTTGATAGCATGTTGGACCCACTAGTTTATGTGTTATAGCATCTGAATTTTAGGGCATAAATAATTTCCTATCTGTATTAAATATTAATTCAATATGTGAAATTTGGTTCTTAGTTAAGGAAGGTGATATCTTTGAAGTTTGAAGTCTCTATTTTGTTCATGAAACTGTTTCCAATGGTTGAGTATTTTCCCCTTTTCTGTCTTTGCCTGCATTGCGATCATGTCTTGTTCTTTCATGATCTGCTGAATGGTGAGTGAGCGGCTATATGCGCATTCGTGTGTGCCAAGTAGGATGTCTATGTGGATCGATATTGAGAAGTTATACTTTTGGAAAACAAGTCAATGGAAAGTTTGCTTCTTTATCAAGAAAAATGAAATCTACTGTCTTGAGAATTAAAAAAAAATCATCCCAGATTGATTATCTAGAAGTCAATGTCCATTTAAGAAGTTTGAAGTCAAGCTTTATAATCTTGGCCACACTCATTCAGATGAGTTTGGGTCTAGTAATACATACCAACCAAAGCAATCTTTTCTAACAATTTAAGGAGTGTTTGATTAAACAATTTAATTAGATACTTAGCAAGTTATTTGTATTTGGTTTGGATTCAAAAATTGAATAGCTATTTGTGCTCTCAACATTTGCTTTCACTATAAAAATGGAATTGGAGATGAGAATTGAAAAGGTGACTTGGGTATACTATGTCTAAGTTGTTGTTACCTTAAGATATCTTAAGGAACTTATCAAAATAAGAATATATTTTATGGGCATATCATAAGATATTTTTCTAAGCTTTACTAATACTCACACAAGTAGTTATATAAGTGAGAAAAGCTTCAGAAAAACTCCAAAGAAACTCTTCCTATCTTTAGATGTGACCCTAATGGAGATGTAGGGATAATAATGCGCAATGCTAGTTTCCATTGGTGAAGATGTTAAATAAGAATGGTGGAGACGTATAAAAGGTACTTGCAAGTTAATTTTTAGCTTAAATTAGGTAAAGAGAGTGAGGACCAAACTATTGAGCAATGATTTCATACTTGAGGTCTTGTGCCTGTATACTTGAGGTCTTGTGCCTGTAATTATAGGGATACTATGTGTTACAGTTGGGATTTTCTTGCCATGTGATTGGGCTGTTCGATGTGTGTTTTGCTCCATGAGTCTAACTCTACTTCATAAAGGTTGTTGGAGGATTTGAATGATAAAGTATCCATGATTTTGTTACCTTTCTATTTGCTAGCATGTTAGGTTGTAGTTTAGGGTTTAGGGCCATATGGTTTGCATTCATTGAACTGATCACATGCATAAACATATAATATATATATTTATCAGGTAATGATTATTAAATTAACCGATTAAAGTTTAAATGCACTTTTATTCCTCTTATTTTGACAAAAATGAACTTTTAACTCCCTATTTTTAAAACCGGATTTTTTATCCCTTATTTTACAGTTTGAGATTTTTTGGTCCTATCTTTGAGATTTTTTAAGCTCGATTTCACTTAGAGATCCTCAATTCAAGTTGTAAAATAGAAGAACCAGAAATCCGTTTTAGGAAATGAGATTAAAAGTTCATATTGATCAAAATAAAGAGACTAAAATGCATTTAAGCTAATATGATATTATTTCTTCATTTCATTTTTTCTATTAAGAAAATCTTTTACTTTTGGAGTTCTTCTCAAGTTCAATTTAAATGTTGTTGTATTGGACTATCCTAAAACTAGGTTTTTATAAGGTGGCTAAATTAGCTCTATCTATAAGAGCCGAGTTGGATTGGGTATCTCTGTAAAGCTAATTCAAGTTTTATAGATCCATTGTCAACCCGCTCAATCCAATCCAACCTACTCTGATGTAGTTTGCATGTGCACAGTGTTTCTGTTTTCATTGCAGAAAACCAAAAAAACCTTGTTGTATTGGGTACCATACTAATTTGGCCTAAAACTCTTCGTATTGGAGCTTCTCTAACCTTTGTTGCTCGAAGTTATTGCAGAGTTAGCTATTTGGTTCACTCATGGATGTCACACCAGAAGCCCAATCTCAATGGGATTTTAGCTGGTTACTCTCTCTTTCTCTAGATTTTATAATTTCAATGAAAATTTTTATTATCTTTTTTGTTACTCATGCTTTTTAGTTTTAACTTTGTCGCAGTGTAGCAATGTGTATGGATGATTATCTGTTTCATATCACTATGGTTTTGAAAAACTACTGATATTTTCAAAATTATTTGAGTTTTGTTTACACTAGTAATCACATCATTGATGGTAGAGTTTTACTATGACATCATGAAAATAAATATATGTACATTGATGTACTACAATTGGGGGAACTCGGAAAAATTTCATGGTTATGAACATTCACTACAAGAGAAAAGCTTGTAATGAAAAAGTGTGAGATTGTGTACCAAAATTATTTACTGTACTGTTCACCACTGCAGTGACCTGGAAGTGGATTTTGGATCTGAAGAGAATGCTTCTATTGTGTATGCTACCATAAGCGTTGACAAGGAAGTGAGTTTTGAAGATTCGGCTTTCTGATTCTGTAGTAGTAGTTTCTCAACTAGCTTTTCATTATTTCTCTGTCTTCTGCAGTTGCAACCTGGTAAAGTAAAACGACTCATGTCAGTTTCAAATGGAAAGCTAATAGTGTGAGTTGTTCATCATTTCCCGTAATGCAATAAATGTTATTTTCTTGAGGTTATATTTTAAAATACATAGTTCTGATATGAGTTTGCGTTGCAATCTATTGCATAAATAGATAAATACTGCAACATGTTTGGTTTAGCTCTAAGGGCATACTGCTGAATCTGTAGCCTTGCTTAATTTTTCCTCATCCTTCTCTTCAGGCACTTTGAGGCAGTAGAAGCCAGATTTCTTCGTGCGTCGTTCAGTGCTTTAATGGACGTCGTCACTCTAGCAACAAAAACAATTGAAGAATTTGGTCAAGGAATGGAGTTGTGAGAGATCAGCTTCTCTCTTGGTTTATTGCATTATTTAAATGTACTCTATAACTTCAAATGTTAAAATGTACTATTAGTACTTTTTGTATGATTATTTAAGCATGAAGAATGATTTAAGCTGTAGCAGTGTCTGCAAGACTTGTCAATATGAAATGCTTAAACTATTTGGTTTTAATCACACTATTCTTTACCCTCTAATATCAATCATAGACGCATATTACTCTATTTTTGCGAGTTCATTTTTGAAAGATTTTACAATTGATTATACTAATATTTATTGAATAGTTAAAAAGAACAATTAAAAGAACAAAATGAGTAAAAATACTACAATCACATTTTATCTATTTATAAAATATTTGTGTGCTTAATTAAAAAAAAAAAAGTCCTCTTATTTTTTTTCCTCCAAAATTCAATTTCAAACAAAACTAAAAATGTTTGTTTCCACAGCAAAATAGCCGCAAACGCACATCTGCCCAAAAGCTAGAACTTTTAGCTTTTATAAATTCAAAGCAGAAATGGCTTTGGAGAAGCAGCGGTGTTAAAAAGCAGAGATTCCGCCGCTTTAACACCGTTTCAATTTCTTCATTTTTAGAAAATCGCCAATTCAGTTTTATAAAAATACGCGCATCCGAAAATAGTAAAATTCATCACTTCACCTAACTAACAGAAAGGAAGAAGGAAAGAAAATGAGTGGAAAGATTCACTTTCCACTATTTGGTAGCACTATAAAGTGAGAAGGAAAGAAAGAAATAGGTGGGACCCACAATAAGATTCTTTCCACTCTATATTGGACAGAAAGAGAGTATCATACCAAAATTTGATGAAGACAAAACTAACCAATATGTAATGTATATTATATTTTTTAAAATGGCAAATTGAGACTTTTTTCTCACTTTTTTTTGAAAAATTAATTACTTTTTGTGCGGATAAATTAGTTTAATGTAAAATTGAGACTTGTGAATTTTGTTAAAAAAAAAAGATATAAACAATGTCAGATAAAATTTAATTATAAAATAAACTAATAATAATTGTGTCAAATGAAACAAATTATTAAGGTTATTTTTGTAATTGTACAAATATATAAATTTCTTTTTGTTCACTTTTTATCTTTCTTTCCTCTTACTTTCTCTTATACCAAACAACTATAAAATCATTTTACTTTCTACTCTCTTTCTCTTCTTATACTTTCTTCCCTTTTATTTTCTTTCCTCTTACTTTCTCTCATGATCCAAACATACCCTTACATTTGAGATTGAGACAAGTTCCACTCTCACTATACAGAACAGAGCGAGCCAACGCTCAGACTCAGGAGAGCGAGTGACTCACTCACCTAACCAAAATCACAGTTAGGTTTTTTAAAATTTTTACAATTACAACATAAAAGGTAATTAATTAGAAGCGGCTATGTCTTTATCTGATGAGATATTATTTATTTTAGGAAAGAATATTCAGTTATCTGTGTGATGAATGAATTAAATATTACTTGTACGCTAACTATCGATATATCATTCATTCTTATCTTGTTATTATTGCAGACTCTATCGTATTGGTCACGCATCTGAGTTACCAAATTATTCATGGCGGAACTGATAGTGCCTCGTTTGTATAGTTGCTGTAATTGTAGAAATCCTGTTTCACTTCATGATGATATCATTTCCAAGGCTTTTCAGGTACTAACCTAAAACCGTCTCTTCTTTTTTACTTTTCTGCCTGGAGAATTAGAGTTGATTTCAAGACAAGAAAACTATTGCAGCTTATGATTTTCAATTGTAATTAAGGTCTAACATGAGAAAATTCTGATTCAATCAAAATATGGTACTACTAGACTTTCTAGACTCCATTTCTAAGGCTAAACATTTACATTTTTAATTTTGTTATGGGTTATTTGAAACATGCTGCTTTTTAATTTCAATCTTGGATTCATGTTTGGATAGTTCTTTTTTCTTTTCTCTAGACTCCATTTCTAATAGATTTTAAACTAGGCTCTGAAACCATCTTAAAAATTGTGGTTAGAACTAACTCAATATTATAAAACCGGCTTGTAATGTGAAGATTGCTCTCACTTTTAAACATATGATCAGATCATATATTGTACGATGTGAGACTCATTAACAATGAGCTTTTGAGATATAAGATAGTTTGCGTTTGTGGTTTAAGTGTTTGAGTGAGACTCTTTTGGCTGATACTTTGGCTATAATATAATGCATATATTGTGTTATCCGCATATGATGCAAACACTCAATTAGTAGCACAAACCTTTGTATTTAGGAGTTCATAGCTTATGTTTTGTTGTAAATATCATAATTAAGCAACTATATTTTGAATGAATGCACTGATAATGTATTATACTGAGAATCAATGGGGATATGGCAAAGCAATTTTGTTAGAGAATACCGGTGATAGTACCAATTAGGCTGTTAACATTGAAAACGCGTTTTCTATCAAATTATTTGTTTATTCAGAAAGTGATTATACTGTAGATGCCTGTTGTTAGTGACTGTCAGGGCGATTTTTATGCATGATTATCATATTTGTGACGATGGTTTTGGTTGAAAACAACATTTTAAAAGTGGATGGAAGAGAATGACACTGTTAAACAGATGAGATATGTGATTATCAAAACAAACAAAAACTGATGAGATATGTTGAGGAAAGTAGGTGGTTAAGATTTTCAATCTTTAACATCTTTTATTTCTTAAATAAAAATGGTTTTAGGGACACGACAGCAAAATATTACAACAAAGATTGAAGAATTTCAATCCTTACTTACAATATGTTTGTCAGGAAGAAACATTCCCAAGGGATCATTGTTTGTTTTCTCTCCTTTGGACTTCAAGTTTTTTCCAACTTAGAGTCTTCATTTGTTCTTATTTTTGGAACTTACATTTCCGTGTTATGATTTTATCTCATATAAAAGCTTGCCAGCTAGATCATTTACTGATTTTCTTTTCATAAATTTTCCTACTAGGGAAAAAACGGCCGAGCCTTTCTGTTTTCCCATGCCATGAATGTTGTCACTGGGCCAAAAGAAGACAGGCATCTCTTGACTGGCCTCCACACCGTTGCTGATGTTTACTGCGGTGATTGCCGTGAAGTTCTGGGCTGGAAATACGAAAGAGCTTATGATCCTTCCCAGAAGTACAAAGAAGGAAAGTTCATCCTTGAAAAGTCAAAAATTGTTAAGGAGAACTGGTAGCATTTTCCCTTTTGTCCCCAATCCATTCATTCCATTTGTGTTATAGATTTACTCATGCTTTGGGATGTTCACTATGTACAGGAAGTACTCCCCTTTATCTATTTTAAATTTTGTCATTGCTTATCCAACTTGGTTGTATTTCCTCATGTTATGACTAGAAGTAAAATTGTAATATAAATTGTTTATTCTACTGTTGATAAAATCATTTACTGGTCTATGGATTTCAAGGTTGAAATCATCAAAAAACAGTACTCTGTCCAAGTTATGCCAATTTATGGATTTCTCTTTTGGGAGATGAACATTGCTGACATGAAAAGTTTTGCTTTAGCTTCACTTATGGATTAACATGTTGGCTGAGCTTCAATATTTGAGATTTTGGTTTTGGATGCTTTCATTTCCCTAATGATTAGTGGGTACTTTTGAAGTTCAGCTTTACTTTGTCAACAAACGTGAGCTGCTCATAAGTTACAACATATTTTGTAACAGAAGCCTAAAATGGATTATCTAGTTTTGACAAATAAGAAGAGGAATGGACATAGAGATTTTGGTTTTGGATGCTCCCATTTCTCTATAGGTACTTTTATGTTATTATTTCAGTATCTACCCTTGGCCTACAAAACTGTTAAAGAAACTAGATAGTTGGATAAGGAACTTCATCTGGAGTAGATTTCAACTACCAAGATAGCTACCGTAGCTTGGAAAACATTTGCAGACTTTTAGAGGAAAAAGGCCTATGTATCAGATTAGCCACTGATGCTAACAAATCTACAATACTCCATCTTTGTTGAAAATTCCTGACCTCAACTGATCAGTGGTCTGACTTATGCAGAGAGAGATTCCCTAGAGACAAAGCTCCTATTGGCTATCATGTTCGATCATCCATCAAGAATCAAGCAACATCTGAATGATGGAGTTTGAAAACAGGTAATAGTAATCAATCTATTTATGGACTGACAACTGGCTTAGTAGTCAGTCGGTAGAGAAGCTAAACATTCCTGCTCACCTGCATGAATCTTTGAAGGCCGTGGTTGCTGACCATATTGTAAATGACTAATGGAAAATCCATGATGTTAAGCTAGTCTTGCTAAAGAGGCTTGATATGGAATATCTTCGGTTGGGTCTGGAAGAGCTCGGCCCATTAATCACGTAGTCCTTAAGTAACGCGGAAAAAACTTAGGCGTGAAAGGGCGGGTCACTTGGCGAGCATGTGATCTCGTCTGGCCCAAAGCTCCTCGGTCATAGATCATAGTAAAATGTGTTCAAGTCACGTATTAAGAGAGTAATCGAACTCATCTAAGTCACACATATTAACTGCACTCTCTATTATGAGGGATGACTCACTCCATTCGCCTCATAGATAGTCAAAGCCAGGGGTGCATGGACGAATTCCTAGGTTTCGATATTCTAAGCAATTTTTAGACCAAGTAATCGAGCCTATAAAATATAAATACCCTAACTAAATAGCTCAATAATTCATTCACTCATTTACAAGTTAGAACATAAAGCCCTTTGTGCATCTCATTGCAAACAAAATAACCCCTAATCTAATCCGTAAGTATCATGTACAATTTAAAATTGATGTATGGACAAAATTGATGTTACATATTATTAGAGGTGGGTGTATGGACTAAGGTCTGCGAACCAGCCTACTTAATCCATAGCCTCATGGATTTTGAACTATTTTTTTTAGCGCATTTAAATTTTGCCCCGTGTTAGTTTGACCATTTAGACCGTGGGTCATATAGATTTAATTCGTATATTTGTGGTTTCTTTAATCACCAGTCTAAAAATTATTCTTAAAATTAATTATACTTTTATCTCTTATAATTTTGTCCATGATAAATTTTATTGATAAAAAGTATAATTGTTGAATATATAAATATGTATTAAAAAGCATAAATATTTGGTTTAAAGTATGTATTAAAATTACTTCGAGTATCGAGTGTGTTTGGATGAAGTAATTAGAAATTTTAAAGTAATTTAGAATTCAAAGCAATTCAAATGATTCAATTCAAATTAATTCATTTTTAAATTGTTTTGTTTGAATGAAATATTAAGATAATTCATTGTTAGATTTTTGGTGTCATTTTGTATAAAATTTAAAATTTTTGGACCAAATTAAAAAATAAAAAAGTAGGGACTAATTTGTAATTTTTAAAAATTTGAAGGACCAAATTGTAAAATTTAAAAATTATTAAGGACCAATTTGCATTTTTATAAAAAAATTGGGGTCAATTTTATAATTTTGAAAAATATGAGGACCAATTTGTAAATTTTGAAGAAATAATAATAACAAATACATTCTATGGAACATGAGAGGAATTTCAAATTCTTTGGTTTTTGGTGTCATTTCAAAATGATTAAATTTAACTTAAATGAAATACTCCATAAATTTCCATCATTTTAACAATTCTTCATTTTTGTATCCAAACAATGGATTTTGGTCAAATCATTTTAAATTCCCTCAAAACATTACTTTCCCTCGTTAAAATGCTCCATCCAAATATACTCTTAGAGTGTGTTTGGATGAAGTAATTAGAAATTTTAAGGGAATTTAAAATTCAAAGAAATTCAAATGATTCAATTGAATTTCATTCATTTTAAATTATTTTGTTTGGATGAAGTATTAAGGTAATTCATTGTTAGATTTTTTGGGTATTTTTTTATCAAATATAAATTTTTTGGACCAAATTAAAAAATTGAAAAGTAGGGACCAAATTGCAATTTTTAAAAATTTGAAGGACCAAATTGTAAATTTTAAAAATTATTAAGGACTAATTTGCAATTTTTAAAAAAAATTTGGGGTCAATTTTATAATTTTGAAAAATATGAGGACCAATTTGTAAAATTTGAAGAAATAATAATAACAAATACATTTTATGGAACATGAGAGGAATTTCAAATTCTTTGGTTTTTGGTGTCATTTCAAAATGATTAAATTTAACTTACATGAAATACTCCATAAATTTCCATCATTTTAACAATTCTTCATTTTTGTATCCAAACAATGGATTTTGGTCAAATCATTTTAAATTCCCTCAAAACATTACTTTCCCTCATTAAAATGCTCCATCCAAACACACTATTAGAATTTTTGTGGTTATTTATGATTTATAAATTTTAATTTAAAATAATTTCTTAATACTTTTTTATTTTTAAAAGTTGAATTTTGTATTATTATTTTAATTTTTTAACAGTAATTTATTTATTTATTTTGCAAAGGCTCACAAGTTACCCATGGACTAACATGTGCTAGCATATGGACCAACTCGAATAGATTAATATGCAACTTTATGTGGAGCAAGTTAAATGGGACAGACTAAACCATATATCCAATTCTACTAAGTCGTCTCAACTTTTAAGAGGTTATGTAGAGGTTATGTGTATGACTATCACGGTTTATCCGTGTCATAACAAATCAAGCCCTATTTTTCAACCGTTTGATCCTGAGAAAATTTTATGATTTTTTTTAGTTAAGGTCTGTCTTTACAAAATTTTAGACCATGTGTGGTAATTAAAATAAAATAAGAATTTTTTAATTTTGGATAAAATATAGTTTAAATATTTTATTATAAATTTTTAAAAAAGTATCTCCTCTTTGTATTAATTTTTTTCTAAATATTAAAATTTTAAAAAGATAATTATTTTGAATAATTTTTCCTAAGTGACAATAATAACTTAATTAATATACTCAGTGTATCTTTTGGTCCTTTAATTTACTTTAAGATTTCACTTTAGTTCTTTATTTAATAAATATTGTGTATTGGCCATTTAACAAAAGTTTCATTAGTCAATTTAATTCTTTCCGTTAAATATTGGAGATAAACGTTAACTTTACCATATGGGGCAATCTAGGAGGTATTGTGTTATCTGATTTTTTTTTTTTTTGAATATTTTGAATTTAGTTGTTTTTGTGTTAGAAACATTTTGGTGTCATTTCACTGTGTTTGGAAGTTGAAACACCAAGAGAAGAACAAGGAAGACAGAGATATATTCTACTTTAGAGTGAAGTTTCTTAACATGTGCTACATAAAAAGTCAAACAATATTTTCTATTACTCTCTGTTTTGAAAAACTCAACACTGAATGCGGAAAAAGAAAAAAAGAAATTAGGATTTAATAGCACCCACATCGGTGGATACTACATAAAGTTCAATAAATTTATGTTAGAAAAATCAAATTTTTTATTGTGTTATCGTTGCAATATTTTTCAACGGGTGCTTTGTATGATTCTGTAGTAAAACAAGCCAGCTGCGCAAATTTGAAATATACATATAATAAAAGATAAATAATATTGAGAGTATACTATATATATATATATATATATATATATATATATATATATATATATATATATATATATATATATATATATATATATATATATATATATATATTGTAATTCAATGGTAACATTTGAAATAAAATAGAACATCTCTTTTATAACGGTAACTTTTCCTTTTATATATACTTAAATAGAACATATAGGAAAACATTTTGGACATGAAAATAGTAATTAAAAATTATTTTAAATGTGTAGTACATTTTCTACATGTTTAATATATTTTTTACTATTAGTTTGTAGTGACGTTTGTGAAATTTTCAATGTATTTTTATTTTGCCTTTATTTATTTTTGGACATTTAATTTATTATATATATATATATATATATATATATATATATATATATATATATATATATATATATATATATATATATATATATATATATATATATATTGTTTCCTTTTTACTACATTTTGATATAGTTGAATTAATTTGTTTAAATTATATATTTCTATATTAATGTAATATATAAATTTTTAATATAGTATTGTAAGTTTAGTGAGACTCATTTTAGAATTTTAAATGAGTGGTATGGATATTTGAAAAATGTATTTGAGTGATTTAAGTAATTGAGAAATGTGAAATAATATATTATATTAGATGAAGTTCATTTACACCACCAAAATGGGTGGTATGGATGTGGATGCTCTAAGAAAACACAATGGATTTCACATCAGGGAAGAATGCGTTAGAGAACAACAACAACTCAAAAACCCTCACCAAATTACACATTCTTCTTCTCAATTAGCTTCTGATTCATACAATCTCAAAGAAACCGAAGAGCGACTAGCACGTGAACACAAAGCGGGTCTTCACCCTCTAATGGTTATTCGCGCAAGCACGTCAATAATTATTTATGTCTATAGGTCGTTGTTTGTTAAGTTGAAAGTTTTGGATCGTTTGTGTATATGTTATTCACCAAAATCTGACTTAATATTTTGAATAGTGAATATTGTAAATTTGTTATTGTGTCAAACTTAGTGCTTCTTTGAAGATAGTGAAGAAAAGATATTAAAAAGTATTAGGAGTGCTTAACCCAAAAGATACAAAGAAAAGATAAAAAGGAGGACAAAAACCCCACCCGAATAAAATCAATCAACAAACCAACATGCCCTCAACTAAAGAAATGTCTCTGATCGACGCACCAATCCGGCCATGATAAACTAGAATAAATTTTAAAGAAAGTCATAAACCATTCCCAATAAATGAATTTAATCAACCACATCTCATCAAAGTTAAACAAAGCAATGCATTTACAAATGATTTCATTCTGAAAATTTCAAAGAACCCAACATAAAATCAACCTGAAGAACCAACACCAATCCATTCGAAAAGACGACTTACAAGAATTATCCAAAAAAGAAAGTCTCTCTAAAATAGTTTCGGCCGGAGAAGTATCATCCATCTGAGGCCAAATAGACAACTTACTCCACCATAATCTAGCAATAGAACAATGAAGGAAAATGTGTTTCAAATCACAACTTACTCCACCATAATCTAGCAATAGAACAATGAAGGAAAAAGTGATCCAAATCTTCTTCAACCCGACAACACAAAGGAAACACCAACAAGTGAGAGGCGATTAAAACTCCACATTTTGCCAACTACTATTTCGTAGGAAGTCTATTCCAAATCAAACTCCAACCAAAAAAATGGATTCTACTAGGAACCTTAGACTTCTATAAACGAGAAAAAGCTAAAGAAAGAGATTCATCCAATGGAGGCCTCGGAAATTCACAAAACATAAACGCGTCATAAACATTACTCATCGTGAAATCGGAGATATTCCTCCACCACACAAAGGAATCTTCGAGAAAGCAGCAGGGTTGAAGCGAGAGAAGAAGATTCAATTAATTAATCAATTGTGACGCGGTTGTTTGGTACTACGGTCCACAGAAAATATTGAGAGACCAAAGCCAATTGTCACCATTTCAAGTACCCATATCCGCCACCTTCGAATGAGGAGCATCCGTCATAAGGAGTAAATTCGAAAAAAGAAGTCCAAGCGGTATTGTACCCATCCAAACAACTAACCGAAATTCCAAAAATATTCCCATTCCAAGTTTACAAGAGATAGAAGATTTAAACCAATTAGATGAAGATCCCAAATCCACGCAATTGATAAGTGCCAAAATGTACTTATTTTGTGTATGTAAATAGTGTCACTTATCGATACTTTTGTTAATTCCGTTTGAATAATTTTCCGTTTTGTGTATAAATACGTATAATTTGTAAATAGTTATATTTTCATATACTTTTATACAATTTTATAGTTTTTCCTTTGTTTTTATAGGTATTCATGCTTATTGGAGCCTTGAGGAATAAAGTGTCAAAGGCACGACTTCGATTTCGCAATTTTGGTGAAAACCCGCTTAGCCACCGTCAAGCAGACTTCCATAGGCTCAAAATAAGGATGACCAAAATCATCATTTTGGTTTCCATTAATTCATTATTGGATAGAGCATTGAATAAGCTTTCCAACGCTTCGAACCAGTCGCAATTCGGAGTTACGGTTCTCAACTTACGGCGAAAACAAAAATTCACTTTTGCTGTCAGCTGCTAAGCGGACTATGTGCCGCTAAGCGGACCTGCTAAGACAACAACTCGTTAAAAGGGGCCAAAAACATAATTTTTAGGTTTTGGTTTTGGGGTATTTGTTCCCAACTCCCTCAACCTTCATTTTTTGGATAAATTAGCTTAGAAAACAACTTCAGAGGTTGCATTTGGATGATTGGGGGTGGATTGAGCATCGAACGGAGCTGACAAACTGGGAGATTTTTGGTTCATTTATCTTCTTCTTTGTGTATTTCTCTTTGGTTGGGTTTTGTTTGTATATTTACTTTAATCTTATGTATATTTATCGATTATAATGTTATGTTTAACTTGCTTTACAAATCTGTGTTGATGTTGTTCTGGATTTTTGCTCTATGCTGGGAATTTGGGTTGCTTTAGAGATAAACTCCTTGAATCCTTATCTAGGATGATAATCTGTTGGTTCTGAACTCTAGAGATAGATTTAGAGCTAACATTCACCGTGGGTATCTATACTTAGTGCTTTCGTGTTTGAGAGGCGCGCGAGAGATCACCGACGCGAGAATACGGATGTTCTCGCGACTTCGCGTTAGAGATAACCTTAGTTGTGAGATGATCTCGTTTGTGCTCCAGATATGGACGCTTATGTGAGAGATACGTGATGACATAAATGAGTATCGTAGGTTGAGTATAACAGGTTGGTAAGTGTATGTTTGTGAAGAGTGAATATATTTACATTTCTCTTTTAAGAATGTGTTTATTATTTTCCTGTCTATATCTTTTTATCTTTTGTTTATTCAAACCCAAGTTCGAAACCGTAGAAACTGTTGAATGACATCTCTCCATCTCTGAGGACGATAACTCCCGGATCAATATTTCCAAATCTTTTATGTTGCTTGCCCTATACTGCATTCAACAAAATGGCGCCGTTGTCGGGGATGGTTGTTTGAATTGCATCGCAATAGTTTCCGTGGTCTTGAGCTTTGTATATATCATATATATTGTATAGTTTCACTTGTATATATATATATATATATATATATATATATATATATATATATATATATATATATATTTACTTGTACATATTTATTTTTTTATGTTCACCATATAAGTTTACTTGTATATGTTACATATAAGTATACTTTTATTGGTGAATGTTGGTAAAACATGTTGATCTCGGATGAGCTCTTTAATAACAAGTCTTTATTTTCAACTTGTGAATCCAACATTCACTAACTTTTCTATTTTTGTATGATAATAGTTGTTTGTGTTCCATACTTGTGCATATGTGTTGGTTTGTGTACATAATTGTATACTTGTGTTTTCTTTTATGTTTGTATAATTGTTATATATATTTGTACCCGTAACGTTTGTTGAGTGCTTTGGTTAGGACACTTTCTTTAGGCTTGTGCGGTGAGACGTCACCATGGCATGACGAGAGGAGGCTACTTTCCAAATACCGAAACAATAAAGGCGTCGAGCTAACGACGTAAAACAAGCGCTTGTTGGGAGGCACCCCAATGATTGTAAAGTTTTGGTTATTTTTATGTTTATGAGGTGTTTAGGTGAAGTGGAGAGGGCTGGAACACCTAATTCTGTTCTGGTTTTTCTGGTTTTTTCTGTCATCGCTAAGCGGAGCAGAGCTCGCTAAGCGAGCATAGCAGAATTTTGTTTTCTTGCTTTGTACCAGTGGGGTTCCTATTCCACTTGGTTCACTCCTTTTTCCCACTTTCACCAAGGCTAATTAATAGTAGATATTAGTTTTGTTTTTCTAATTCTTTTATTGGTTGTTTGTACTCGAATTTTGCCGGTAATTCGAAGATTTTTAAGGTGACTTTTCAAAGCTTAAGTGTTTCAACTTGCGGATATATGGTAGGATATTATTTTTGAAGTCGTATCATTCAAGGTACTAATTTATCGCTTTCTATAGCATAACATGTTTAGGAAACTTTTCATTTGTACAATTACCATACCATTCATTCTTTTGCATTACTTGCTTACTGATTGAATCACTTTAGTTCCCAAACCATAAATGTGAGGAAGCATTCCATTATTCATATATGCTGGAGGCCACAATCTTTGTTTTAACTGGATTTTATCATGCTTAATATTTTGTTTATGTTGATTTTATGAAAGCATGAAAAGGATCAAGGCATTTTGTTTCATTTTGAGCACAACCACCATAACCAAATAATCAATTCACCTTGTGAGTGTGTGATCATTTGTTAACCCTTTTGAGCCTTTTTTGTCAATGTCCATGTTGTTTTTGCTAAATGCTTATCATTGAGTGTTTAGTTCTCATTTTTGCATGGATGATTGATTCTTTGTTTTCTTGAACCCTCAACCATGATTTTTGTTATGAATTTTTACCTTGCCTTAGAAAGTAGGGAGTATTCATATGATGGTGTGGTTGAATTCAAGTTCGGGAGAGAAATGGTTGCTACTTATTTGATTGTTTTATGAGGTTGAAAAGAAAGAAAAAAAAAAGAAAAAAAATGTGAAAAGAAAAGAAAAAAAGAGGAGAAAAAGTTTTGAAAAAGAAAAAGAAAAGAGAAGTGAATAATTGTGCTAATGAGTATTGTGATTGGTTTGAGAAACTTATGATTATGGAAGAAGTTTAATCGAGGTTTTGTTGTTTGAATCTTTGGTGGATTGATCACTCCCTTAGGTTTAGGCAAGTTTTTGTTTCGATTACCTTAGGACTTATCCCTTGTTTATAACCAATCCACATTACAACTTTGAAAAGCCCTTGTGATTCTTGCTTTTGTATCTTCAATGTGATATTTTGATGAATGCATAATTTAATCTTTTGTTTGCAAGATTGTTGGATGAGTGTTAAAAGTCCTTCACCTTTGTGTTTTTCATCCATTGATGAATTTTTGCTAGGTGTGATTCATGATTTGAGCATGTATTGTGGTAGAATGTTTTGTATGCTTTTTGTGCTTAAGATTCGTTTCGTTTACACGTTGTCATTGTAGAATAGTGGTAAGTACTTACTTTGTTTATATGTTTTTGTGCTGAACCATACATTTGTTTTTGGTTTTCAAAACTTGTTGATTCACAATTCTTTGGTTTATTACTTTTGATTCTTTGATTTATTTGACATTGTTTGAGGACAAACAAAGTTTCAAGTTGGGGAGAGTTTGATAAGTGCCAAAATGTACTTATTTTGTGTATGTAAATAGTGACACTTATCGATACTTTTGTTAATACCGTTTGAATAATTCTCTGTTTTGTGTATAAATACGTATACTTTGTGAATAGTTGTATTTTCAAATACTTTTATACCATTTGATAGTTTTTCCTTTGTTTTTATAGGTATTCATGCTTATTGGATCCTTGAGGAATAATGTGTCAAAGGCACGACTTCGATTTCGCAATTTTGGTGAAAGCCCGCTTAGCCACCGTCAAGCGGACTTCCATAGGCTCAAAATAAGGATAAACAAAATCATCATTTTGGTTTCCTTTCATTCATTATTGGATAGAGCATTGAATAAGCTTTCCAACGCTTCGAACCAGACGCAATTCAGAGTTACGATTCTCAACTTACGGCGAAAACAAAAATTCACTTTTGCTGTCAGCCGCTAAGCGGACTCTGTGCCGCTAAGCGGACCTGCTAAGACAGCAGCTCGTTAAAAGGGGCCAAAAACATAATTTTTAGGTTATAGTTTTGGGGTATTTATTCCCAACTCCATCAACCTTCATTTTTTGGATAGATTAGCTTAGAAAACAACTTCAGAGGTTGCATTTGGATGATTGGGGGTGGATTGAGCATCGAACGAAGCTGACAAACCGGGAGATTTTCGGTTCATTTCTTCTTCTTTGTGTATTTCTCTTTGGTTGGGTTTTGTTTGTATATTTACTTGAATCTTATGTATATTTACCGATTATAATGTTATGTTTAACTTGCTTTACAAATCTGTGTTGATGTTGTTCTGGATTTTTGCTCTATGCTGGGGATTTGGGTTGCTTTAGAGATAAACTCCTTGAATCCTTATCTAGGATGATAATCTGTTGGTTCTGAACTCTAGAGATAGATTTAGAGCTAACATTCACCGTGGGTATCTGTACTTAGTGCTTTCGTGTTTGAGCGGCACGCGAGAGATCGCCGACGCGAGAATACGGATGTTCTCGCGAATTCGCGTTAGAGATAACCTTAGTTGTGAGATGATCTCGTTTGTGCTCCAGAGATGGACGCTTATGTGAGAGATACGTGATGACATAGATGAGTATCGTAGGTTGAGTATAACAGGTTGGTAAGTGTATGTTTGTGAAGAGTGAATATATTTACATTCCTGATAAGTTATTTCTCTTCTAAGAGTGTGTTTATTCTTTTCTTGTCTATATCTTTTTATCTTTTGTTTATTTAAACCCAAGTTCGAAACCTTAGAAACTGTTGAATGGCATCTCTCCATCTCTGAGGACGATAATTCTCGGATCAATATTTCCAAATCTTTTATGTTGCTTGCCCTATACTGCATTCAACAACAATCGATCGAGCAAAGGTCCCTCCACCCAAAGAGAGACTCTACTCCTCGAATGAAAAGAAGAAGCCTTAAGCATTGCTCTTTGAATATCACCATACATGTAAGAAATAAAGTTTGTTCATGAAGAGTTCTTCTTTTTCCAAATGTGCCACTTCCACTTGCAAAGAAGGGCTAAATTGAACTTCCCCTAATGCTTCACACCAAGCCCCCCTCTCCTTTTGAAAGACACACTTTATCCCAACTAATACAACTAATCTTTTTCTTGTCTTCTTCACTACCTCAAAGAAAGGACCGTTGAATCAAAATGATCTCCTTGATAATGATTTTCGGAGCCTTATAAAAGAAGAAGAAAAAATTTGGGATGCTAGACAAAATAGAGTTCAAAAGTACAACCCTCCCACCAATAGAAAGATGTATATTATGCCATCTTCCAATTGTCCTTCTTAATCTTGAAACTATCGGCCTCCACACATCATATCTTCTAGGATTGATACCAATCGGAATACCAAGAAACACAAACGACAACAATCCAATATCGTAATTAGGAAAGGAGGACCCGACTTGAATAAAACCCGGATCAATTTTAACACCAAAAAGATGACTCTTGTTCAAGTTAACACGCAACCCGAACACAAGTTCAAAACCTCTAAGAATGACCTTAAACTTCCAAAGATTATTCCAAGAGTCCTTACCAATCAGAATGGTATCATCGGAGAATTCGAGTATATCAAAATGATTATGTTCATCTAAACTAAATCCTTTAAAGTGACCTAAAGAAGAAGCCACCTTCACCATACCCTTCAAGCCCTCCGCAACCAACAAGAAAAGGAAATGAGAAAGAGGACCTCATTGACTTAACCCTCTAGAAGCTGAATTTTTTTTAGTTAGGCTACCATTAACCAGGATGAGCATATAATTATTGAAAACTAAAGCTTCAATCCCCCTTCTCCACTTCGTGCTGTAGCAACCTGCCCTAAAAATTAAATTTAGAGTCGCCACCTATTCTGAAGGGCGAATAGGAAACCCTACGCAGTATAGAGATCAGGGTAAGATACTATATTCAGGTCGAGGGAAGGTGTTAGGCACCCTCAACCCTTTCCTAAAGGTTAACATTGCAAAGATAAGGGTTATGGCAAAAACATAAAGAAAGGTGACAGATAGTTAATAGGGTTAAATGCTTAATTATGGACATGATTAAGATTTGGAGGAGGGGGACTCGCCTTGTTGCCAAGTGCCTACGTATCTCCTTATGGAGAATCAGAGTCAACGTAGTTCGGGGAAGGGTTGTACGCCCTTAGAATTTGAATTGAAGGTGTTTGAAATTGTTGTGCTTTGAAAAGCGTTTTTGAATTGTCTAATTGATGAGGATGAAAATCCATAGTTTAGTATTGTGGTTTTGAAAGGTTTTGAGGAGTGTTTTAGGATGTTTTAAGTTTTGGGCGTACAACCCTGGTTTTAATTTGTTACCGTTAGTTGCAATAATCAATAGGTTTGATTACCATGGCTAACGGATTAAAGGGAGGATTACTAACCACTATAATCGATAGATTCAATTATCGCGAATAGCAAATGTGCGTATTTTATTTATCGTTACCCCTCATAATCGATGGATTCGATTACAAATAATAACGAATTTTGATAAAAGAAAGATGCTAATCATCGTAACCAATAGCTTTGGTTAAAACCATTTAGCAAAATAATGTGTATTTGAATTATATTAATTAATTAAATAATTAATTGATTATTACCCACCGTGATCAATTGATTTAATCAAAGCGAATAAAATTCTAAGATTGGTTGGCTAAATACCTAAGCCAGTTGGAAGACCCTAATCCTGATACTTTGGCCATTGGCCAATGGGATTGAGCGAACCCTAATATCGTGATGAATTTTCCCTAGGGTTTTATAATTAAAGATTGATTAAAATTAATTAAATCGGATAATCGGGGAGATTCTAATTACAACCCTAATCTTAATTTTATTATTTAAAACTTGAATTAGAATAAATTAATTTAATAATTCAATAAATAAATTAAATACATAACCAAGAATATTAAGTGTAAATAATATAAAACAAACCAAGAACCTGGTTTTGATTGTATGTGCCTGGGTTAAATGTCCATGGTATGCACCTTCAGTCCTGGTGCGTCGGATTAGCTCTTGATGAGATCTAAGGGTTGTGATACAAAAGCGCATGGTAGATCTCCCTGCAAGAACACGCATGGAATCTGGAAATAAATTGATCCAAAAAATACAGGTGGGAGCGAGGATCGAACCTGCGTCCCATGGATCACTTAGTGCGCTTTTGGCCAACCCAGCTAACCACTTCACTTGTTTAATATACGCGCTGAGTGAATAATATATAAAAACGAAGCAATGGAATTTTGAAAGCAAAAACACGCGCCCAGCCATCTTCCCCGTTGCTTTTTTCTGAAAAATACCAGGACCTTTAGCAACGTTTATGGTTTGTAGCCATAGACCTGCAAATTTCAAAATCGAGATATACACAATATAAATCTCAAAGCGATACGCAGTCTGATTGGAAATCGGCCTCTGAATGCAGCGGTATCATCAATTTGGGATAATTTTTCCTCCAACTTAATATCCCCAAATTGGAGCTTAGGAACCCTAGCAATGGTGATTCCTTTATCCTGCAACTAAACTTCAATTAAATGTCACAGAAAGCATCTAAGCTTCTTCAAGATTCAGAATATATGAACAAACACCATTTAAACCGTATAAATGTATGGAATCGAAATCGAAAAAGAAAACACATAAACCGCGAGTTCTGGGAGCATGATTCTAATGCGGCATGGACTGGGAGTAATTGTAAAAGTTTCAGGAATGTCCAAGGAACATGTAGCCACGTTTAAAATCCTTTGAAACCCCCTACAATGGCAAGAACGATTTTGTGTTTTCTTGAGAAAATATTGAAGTTTCTGCTCGGGTTTGTGGCTGCAAATCCTCACCTTCCAACCCCTTTTTCGTTTGCCAATGTTGTATATATATAAGCATTGCATTAGGTCATCTAATTTGGATCAGAATCATTGTTATTGGAGTGATTGGGATTTGACTTGAAACTTGTATAAAAACCTTCCAAAATTGACATAATTCCATTCCAATCTCATCAATACTAATTTGGACGAATTTGTGAGGAATATATGACATTTAAGAGATTGATTTTGATTAAGAATCAGAACAAATCAAATCTTTTTGTATTTCCTTTATTTATTTTGATTTTAATAGCATTTTAAATGAATAAAAATTCACTAAAGATACAATAAAAATCACATGATCGTGGCCTTGGATTTGTAGGTTCCTAATAACCTTAATGTCAAGTTTGGGTCATAATAAGATAGACCCGTTTGCAAAAATAATCATTTTGACCCCCCTTTATTTCACATTTGGTCCTCCAAAATCACCCTACTTTGACCAAGCATATCTCACTCAATTTTTAAGCTATGAGGGAGTTCTAAGACTTTTTGGAAACCTCAAGAGAGCCTCTACAAGCCATTTTGGAACATATTTTTCATTTGGAGCTTTTATCTTGATCATATCCTCTTTGACAGAAAACTGCTTTTGGAGGATGTCTGAAAATGACCTATAATCTTTTGCATTGTATCTCTCAAATGAATCCTTCTAGCCCTGGCTTGTGAGAGACAAAGTTGTAGGGAATCCAATTTCCTTCAAAATAGGATTTGGTTGGGAAATTTTTGATGCTCCATGTGAAAGTTATGACTAGTCAAAGTTGAGTTGACTTTCTCCTAAAGAAACCCTAATTTGAACCTTTTTTGCATTTGTTCATTTCTGAGTTTCTATTGATAGATCATGATCAACCTTTGATCAAATGATGGACATAACCTCAAATACTTTATGTTGACCAAAAGTCGGGAGTTTTGACTGTACTTTAACCATAGTTGACTTTTAGGTCAACACAGTCGACTGTGGATCACCTGAGCCATTGAATGGGAAATCCTTGGGATTAAAGCTTGATAATTGTCATGGAGATACATTGAGACACATGGAACACCTTGAGACCCATTTGAGCCTTTAAAGATTCATATTCCTTTGATAAGATGCAAACCCTAGTTTTGGAGACCCTCGATTAGGAGAGTGTTGTCTTGAACAGTCCCTTGAACTTTGAGCCATTGAAGATGCATAGAGGAACCTTTGATTGAATATAGAAGGGCAAATTTTGGGGTATGACAGCTGCCCCTGTTCAATCTTCTTAAACCTGAAGAGTCAGATAGGCACGTCTGCCTATTGTGATCTAAAGGTGGAAGATGATTGGACACTGAGAATGCCCCGAAATTTGCACTTGTTGGGAAGGATGTTCTGCGGGAGATGGGCTTAAAGATGCCATCCAGGGTAAATACCCCTCTCTTTTTTGAATGTGAAGCAAACGCTTTTGAAAGGGACCACTGTGTTTTGGTTGTAGCACGGCCTAAAAAGGCAACCTGAATTTTATGCAATGGTATGATGCATGCGATGTATGATGCAATAAGCTTCTCAAAATAAATGAGAGTGATGTATGTATATGCACTATGTATGAATGAAATATGCAATTGAATGATGCGTGATTGTTAGTATGCTAGTTGAAAGTAGTAACTCTGGAAAAGAAAAATACCCTTGCTTGTTGGTGAAGTTTTGAAGAAGATCACTGCCAAGGGACTAACGTGATAAACCCAATTGAAGTATTGTTTGAGAAGCCTTGTGATCTGGGAAGATAAATCCCTATTCGCAAAGAGACGTAGCTTTGTATCATTGCCAGGGGACTAACGTGATGAGACATAATCTTACTGCTGCTCAGGGACTAACGCAATAAGTCATGGTTGGGGTTGAATTTGAAATTGAAATTGAACTGAGTCTTGGTTACTGCCAAAGAACTCGGTTCCATATCATTGCTAGCGGACTAACATGATAAGACGTAACGCGATGGTTACGATTTGGATTGAGATTGAAATTGAAGGTGCCATTATCACTGCCAAGGGACTAACGTGATAAGACGTAACGCGATAGGTTACGATTTGGATTGGAATTGAAATTGAAGGTGCCATTATCACTGCCAAGGGACTAACGTGATAAGACGTAACGCGATAGGTTACGATTTGGATTGAAATTGAAGGTGTCATTATCACTGCCAAGGGACTAACGTGATAAGACGTAACGCTATAGGTTACGATTTGAACTGAAATTGAAGGTGCCATTATCACTGCCAAGGGACTAACGTGATAAGACGTAACGGGATAGGTTACGATTTGGATTGAAACTGAAGGTGCCATTATCACTGCCAAGGGACTAACGTGATAAGACGTAACGCGATAGGTTACGATTTAGATTGAAATTGCCATTATCACTGTCGTGATAAGACGTAACGCGAGGGTTACGATTTAGTTTGAAATTGCCATTACCACTGCCGTGATAAGACGTAACGCGAGGGTTACGATTTAGTTTGAAATTGCCATTATCACTGTCGTGATAAGACGTAACGCGAGGGTTACGATTTAGTTTGAAATTTCCATTATCACTGCCGTGATAAGACGTAACGCGAGGGTTACGATTTAGTTTGAAATTGCCATTATCACTGCCGTGATAAGACGTAACGCGAGGGTTACGATTTGGTTTGAAATTGGAATTGAAATGGGATTTGAAATAAAAATAGGAGTTTGGAATTGGAATAGGATTTGAACGCTACCTAGAAAGGCATGATATGCCTTAAACAAGACTGACTTAGATAGGCTGAGATGTGCCCTAACAAGATCCGCCTGGAGAGGCTTTTTAGAAAGGATATGGAATGTCTTAAACAAGATTAACCTAAAGAGGTTCTCGGAAAGGATATGAAAACGTTTTAAACAAGATTACCTAGACAGGCCATGACACGTCCTAAACAAGATCGCCTAGAAATGTTATGATACGTCTTAAACAAGATTTCCTAGAAAGGGTATGATACGTCTTAAACAAGACTATCTAGAGAAGTTAGGATATGTCTTACACAAGAATAACCTAGAAAGGTTCCTGGGAATGGTAAAATATGCCTTAAACAAGACTATAAGGTTAACTTAGATATGTCTTAAACAAGACTGACCTAGAAAGGCTCTTGGAGAGGATGATGCAGGATTGGATACATGTTTTAAAAAGATTATCTAGAAAGGTATGATATGTCTTAAACAAGACTAACCTAGAAAAGTTTTTGGAAAGGATGTGATACGTCTTACACAGGACTCACCTGGAAAGGTTCTTAGAAATGACGAAGATTGTCTTAAAGAAGACTACCTAGAAATGTTCTTAGAATGTCTTAAAGAAGACCACCTGGAAAAGCTGAAAGATGTCTCAAAAGACTACCTATAAAGGCTCTTGGAAAGGACGATGTATGTCTTAGAAAAGACTACCTAAAAAGGTTCTTAGAGGGAGGATGTCTTAAAGAAGACTACCTAAAAGGTTTTTTTGGAAATGGCGATGATTGTCTTAGAGAAGGACTACCTAAAAAGGTTTGTAGAATGTCTTAAAGAAGACTACCTAAAAAGTTCTTGGAAGTGATGGTGATCGTCTTAGAGAAGACTACCTGAAGAGGTTGAAATATGTCTTAAGACTGCCTAAAGAGGTTCTTGGAAAAAGAATATCTTAAAGAAGACTACCTGAAGAGGTTCCTGAAGAGGATGACGAATGCCTTAGAAAAGACTGCCTAGGGGAGTTCTTAGAAAAGAATGTCTTAAAGAAGACTACCTAAAAAGGTTCTTAGAATGGCGTTGATTGTCTTAGAGCAGACTACCTAGAAAGGTTTAAAGAAAAAGAATGTTTTAGAGAAGACCACCTAAAAAGGTTCTTGGAAATGATGACAATTTATTCTTAAATAAGACTGCCTGAAGTGGTTCCTAGAAAGGATGATGAATGTCTTAGAAAAGACTACCTGAAAAAGGTTCCTAAAAAGGATCGTAGGATTTGTCTTAAAGAAGACTGCCTAGAAAGGTGTGGTGTAATGTATCAGCCAATGTATGCAATGCATGATTTGTATGTATTTGTATGATGCTCCAATGGTAGGTTGTTGATAACCAAAGCGTATATAGCTTGCTGGAGTTGCAGGTTTGTTTGATAAGGTGGGGTGTGATGCTAGCGCGATTTCCCAATACCTGTTTTGTTTGAACTTTGAAGATCGTAGTTAGGAGAAAGATTGATTCGAAGTTGTAAAGTGTGAAGACGCCTTTTCCTTTTATTGTGCGTCTTATGGATTTGATATCCATTGCCCCAGTATTTTTGTGGAAAAAGATGCTTATGAGGGAAGTGCCCCAGGAAATAGCCTTGTCATATGCCTCGACGTTTATATTGAAGGGTGTGCCCCTGACTTGCCAGATATGGAGGGTTATCCATGGTTTTCTATCCATTTAGAATTTATCCCATGCTTGACATGCCCCTGATTGAGATTGCTTCGAGATGTAACCCAAGTCAATTGAACTTTAGGAAGAATGCCCCTAGTTAATAGGATGTTTGGTTGTATGCCCCTGTTTAGGAAAACCCTCTAGACGTGGTTTCCCCATTCAAGAGTCTTTATCAGAAATGATCACCTTTGTGCTAAGTGTATATTCGTAGACGGTGTTGTACCTTTTGAGAAGTAACTTCAATGTAATGCAAATGCAAGTTTTGAAATCGAGGTTCGTTATGAATTAAGATTGAATCATTAGAAATGAATGCTTGAAGAAGCGTAGTGATTAGAAATAGTTTTAACAAACTTTTGGAGTCAGTATAACAAATCCTGCGTAATATGCTTTCGTAGTTGACCTTGCCTCAATTAGGACTTTTGAATGTTGTAACTTGGCCTGGTTCGCGGTTTTAAGAAACAATGGATATAAGGCTCAAAATTTATTTAGCCCACCCCTTTCTCCTTGATGTTCTCCAAGTCCTAAAATTCGCTTAATCCAATGGATGTGATTTGTTTGCAAGAGAATCGTTTTTTTGTTTCGATGTTGAGCAGAAGCCTTAGTAGAGATCCAAGCATTGGCTGAGAAGCTTTGCTGATTTAGCAGTCACAAGACTATCCTTTGTATTTCGCTTTTATCCCTTATTTTTGCATGAATCAATTCCTTTGAATGTGATCCATCGGGATGCCCTAATTTTTGCCTAAGTCATTTTCCTAAGATTTTTCATTTTGACTTAGCGGGCGTTTTTCTTTTGAATGCTCTTTTGATATTTGATCCTTGTATGTTGAATATTGAATATTGTGACTGCCATGTTTGTTTTTTGATTTGTAAGCTTCGGATTTGATACTTCCTCGATCTTGAATGATGTATTGAGGAAGAAGATGTTGTGAATGTCATCTCCATTGCTCCCTCAATCGCGAGGAAGAGAATATGCTTGAACCTTTTGTTTTGCTTGATCCTTATGCTTGAATCTTTGTTTGGATTGACTGATTCTTTTGACAACCAAAGTACACCATTAAATTAATTGAATTCTAACCTGCCCCTGGTTAAAATCAAGGTTTATTTGAAAAAGTAGAAATAAACTCCAACTCCTGGCTCGAGGGGGTGACGGGGGATTAACATCCTTATTTCTCCACTGTTTGGGGATTGAAACAATGCCTGTACATCCTCGGCTCGGTATTACCTTGAAAGCATATGTTTAGTTGGACTTAGTTATTTGTGTTCGTCATTCTCCCTCAAGTTTGTTAATGATTGGGAGTGATAATTTGAAATGGAAATCCGTAGTAATGAAAAAGCGGGGCGAAAGAATTGATTTCAAAACATGCATAATTATTTTATTGAATTACTATTCGAAAGGCACAACGTTTTACATCAAATAGCATTTTGTGATCGTAGGAATTACAACTAGAAAGATAAACCTATTAATCCTAAGGGCAATCTCCTTTGTGAGTCCGTTGACCTTGCTTTACTCCTTAGTTGATGAACTTGTAGAAGTGAAGGGTAACCTTGAGTTCTCCTTGGACATGTCAAACCTGTTGGGAATAAATCGTTAGCGGTGGGTTTTCGTCGTATCGGAACTTCATGAGTTTCCTTTGACTGAACCTCTTTTGCTTTTCCTAAGGATGGTGTCACACCGTTCGTAAACTCCAGAGTTTGTAGATTGATAGAGAAAACCTATGACCCTTTTGCCCCTTGGTGGGGAGTTAACATATGTCTCCTTTACTCCATCGTAGTGATGCATTTTTGTTCAGGGTATTGCCCCAGTTGGATTGACCCTTGCCCCCAGGTTATCGTAGAGTATCCTTGTAAGTTTGATATGTTCTAAGATGAACCCCTTTATGACTAGATACATCTTGAGTGTATCTATGAGGGAACTCTTTAATGAACTAATCCTTTCTTGATGACAACCTTTATTGTATTTATAATCCTGTTATGACAAGGCATGGACATGCGGCTGGCATGGCGAAAGGCATCCCTTTTTTTGTTTCTTAGTAAGACTAAGATCCTTCTTAATAATTTATCCTCCTTTCTCCATAGTCTACGATCCTTTGATTTTCTTCGGGAATTTTGGGAAACCGGATAGCGCGGTAAGTGTAGATGCGGGTGAAGATAGAAATGCAAATGTAGATGCAAATGTATGACTGCACGAAAATGCGAATGCATGGATATGCGGGACTCCTTGTATTGTAACTCCGTGTATGCAATGCAGACGTGTGACACGTAATCCTAGGGATAGCCTTAGAGGCGACATTAGACCCTATTGAAATTCTTGCGAGATAGACGTTATGACATGCCAATGGAAATCCCTTAGATTCGGGAGTATGTAGAAGGTAGCGGCTGGTGACCGTTCAAGACAGTCACCAAGTCTCATGGTCATCGAGAGGCCGTTCGACGTGTACCAATGAAGTTGTCCCTCGTGGGAAGGGTCTCTATGTGGAACACAACCTATCTAAGGACGATATTTGACACAGTGAAATCCCTATAGGCTAGGGACGAAATATGCACAGATGGAAATCCAAAACCCTACCAGTTAGAGGGTACGCGGGAATAAATACAGGGTGACCGTTCAAGACAGTCATTAGATCTCATGGCCATCGAGAGGCCAATTGACATGCGTAAATGGAAATGTCCTTTGTGGGAAGGACACGTAGTTGTAAGATATAAGAAGGAACATCCCTACAGGCTAGGGAGTACTTAGATGTAATCACGGGGTAACCGTTCAAGATAGTCACTCGGTCTCATGGCCATTGAGAGGCCAATCGACGTGCGTAAACGAAGATGTCCTTCGTAGGAAGGACGCGTAGTTGTAAAAATACAAGGATATAAGAATAAAATCCCTACAGGCTAGGGAGGGCATAGATGGTGATGTCTTTCGTGGGAAAGACATGGTCTTAGAAATCACAGTCCCTACAGGCTAGGGACTACGTAGGGATACCTGCAAAATTGAAACGCATAGATATTTGCAAACATATAATGAGCACAGAAGCACAAAAGTCCTAAGTTCATAGGTCAGACGTAGCGGCTCTTGGGAGCCAACCTTTTTATAGGGGGTTCTAGAAGGTCTCATGGGGTCGTTCGTAGCCTCCGAGACTTTTTGTCTCTTCGGATTTTAGAACAACTCATTTTATCCATGAGGTTCGAATTTTTGGGGTAGGTTCTCGGTGAGATCAGCCAAGTATCCAGTCCTGCCCTCAACAAAGTCAAGCCTCGTTTTGGACATTTCCGAATACTCAACCCACTCCGAGTGGAGTTATCAATGAGATTCGTAGGAGATTCGTACTCCCCTATTGATCTCAAAGTTAACTCCCACACTTAGGGTTTAACACAACATAAAAACAGCAATGCATATAATAATTAAACAATTTTAAAGCAAATAAATAAACATTTTAAAAAACAAAAACAAATAAATAAATAAAAAAAATAAATTAATATTTATTAAAAGATGAACCTCCCACAAACCCTAAAAATGGCAAGTTTGCCAAACCCTAAAAAAAACTTGCCAAACCTAAACCTTGCCAAAACCTATAGGAGCATAGTATTACTATTAAGTTAGTCCCCAGCAGAGTCGCCAGCTGTAGCAACCTGCCTAAAAATTATAGCTTTAGAGTCGCCACCTATTCTGAAGGGCGAATAGGAAACCCTACGCAGTATAGAGATCAGGGTAAGATACTATATTCAGGTCGAGGGAAGGTGTTAGGCACCCTCAACCCTTTCCTAAAGGTTAACATTGCAAAGATAAGGGTTATGGCAAAAACATAAAGAAAGGTGACAGATAGTTAATAGGGTTAAATGCTTAATTATGGACATGATTAAGATTTGGAGGAGGGGGACTCGCCTTGTTGCCAAGTGCCTACGTATCTCCTTATGGAGAATCAGAGTCAACGTAGTTCGGGGAAGGGTTGTACGCCCTTAGAATTTGAATTGAAGGTGTTTGAAATTGTTGTGCTTTGAAAAGCGTTTTTGAATTGTCTAATTGATGAGGATGAAAATCCATAGTTTAGTATTGTGGTTTTGAAAGGTTTTGAGGAGTGTTTTAGGATATTTTAAGTTTTGGGCGTACAACCCTGATTTTAATTTGTTACCGTTAGTTGCAATAATCAATAGGTTTAATTACCATGGCTAACGGATTAAAGGGAGGATTACTAACCACTATAATCGATAGATTCAATTATCGCGAATAACAAATGTGCGTATTTTATTTATCGTTACCCCTCATAATCGATGGATTCGATTACAAATAATAACGAATTTTGATAAAAGAAAGATGCTAATCATCGTAACCAATAGCTTTGGTTAAAACCATTTAGCAAAATAATGTGTATTTGAATTATATTAATTAATTAAATAATTAATTGATTATTACCCACCGTGATCAATTGATTTAATCAAAGCGAATAAAATTCTAAGATTGGTTGGCTAAATACCTAAGCCAGTTGGAAGACCCTAATCCTGATACTTTGGCCATTGGCCAATGGGATTGAGCGAACCCTAATATCATGATGAATTTTCCCTAGGGTTTTATAATTAAAGATTGATTAAAATTAATTAAATCGGATAATCGGGGAGATTCTAATTACAACCCTAATCTTAATTTTATTATTTAAAACTTGAATTAGAATAAATTAATTTAATAATTCAATAAATAAATTAAATACATAACCAAGAATATTAAGTGTAAATAATATAAAACAAACCAAGAACCTGGTTTTGATTGTATGTGCCTGGGTTAAATGTCCATGGTATGCACCTTCAGTCCTGGTGCGTCGGATTAGCTCTTGATGAGATCTAAGGGTTGTGATACAAAAGCGCATGGTAGATCTCCCTGCAAGAACACGCATGGAATCTGGAAATAAATTGATCCAAAAAATACAGGTGGGAGCGAGGATCGAACCTGCGTCCCATGGATCACTTAGTGCGCTTTTGGCCAACCCAGCTAACCACTTCACTTGTTTAATATACGCGCTGAGTGAATAATATATAAAAACGAAGCAATGGAATTTTGAAAGCAAAAACACGCGCCCAGCCATCTTCCCCGTTGCTTTTTTCTGAAAAATACCAGGACCTTTAGCAACGTTTATGGTTTGTAGCCATAGACCTGCAAATTTCAAAATCGAGATATACACAATATAAATCTCAAAGCGATACGCAGTCTGATTGGAAATCGGCCTCTGAATGCAGCGGTATCATCAATTTGGGATAATTTTTCCTCCAACTTAATATCCCCAAATTGGAGCTTAGGAACCCTAGCAATGGTGATTCCTTTATCCTGCAACTAAACTTCAATTAAATGTCACAGAAAGCATCTAAGCTTCTTCAAGATTCAGAATATATGAACAAACACCATTTAAACCGTATAAATGTATGGAATCGAAATCGAAAAAGAAAACACATAAACCGCGAGTTCTGGGAGCATGATTCTAATGCGGCATGGACTGGGAGTAATTGTAAAAGTTTCAGGAATGTCCAAGGAACATGTAGCCACGTTTAAAATCCTTTGAAACCCCCTACAATGGCAAGAACGATTTTGTGTTTTCTTGAGAAAATATTGAAGTTTCTGCTCGGGTTTGTGGCTGCAAATCCTCACCTTCCAACCCCTTTTTCGTTTGCCAATGTTGTATATATATAAGCATTGCATTAGGTCATCTAATTTGGATCAGAATCATTGTTATTGGAGTGATTGGGATTTGACTTGAAACTTGTATAAAAACCTTCCAAAATTGACATAATTCCATTCCAATCTCATCAATACTAATTTGGACGAATTTGTGAGGAATATATGACATTTAAGAGATTGATTTTGATTAAGAATCAGAACAAATCAAATCTTTTTGTATTTCCTTTATTTATTTTGATTTTAATAGCATTTTAAATGAATAAAAATTCACTAAAGATACAATAAAAATCACATGATCGTGGCCTTGGATTTGTAGGTTCCTAATAACCTTAATGTCAAGTTTGGGTCATAATAAGATAGACCCGTTTGCAAAAATAATCATTTTGACCCCCCTTTATTTCACATTTGGTCCTCCAAAATCACCCTACTTTGACCAAGCATATCTCACTCAATTTTTAAGCTATGAGGGAGTTCTAAGACTTTTTGGAAACCTCAAGAGAGCCTCTACAAGCCATTTTGGAACATATTTTTCATTTGGAGCTTTTATCTTGATCATATCCTCTTTGACAGAAAACTGCTTTTGGAGGATGTCTGAAAATGACCTATAATCTTTTGCATTGTATCTCTCAAATGAATCCTTTCTAGCCCTGGCTTGTGAGAGACAAAGTTGTAGGGAATCCAATTTCCTTCAAAATAGGATTTGGTTGGGAAATTTTTGATGCTCCATGTGAAAGTTATGACTAGTCAAAGTTGAGTTGACTTTCTCCTAAAGAAACCCTAATTTGAACCTTTTTTGCATTTGTTCATTTCTGAGTTTCTATTGATAGATCATGATCAACCTTTGATCAAATGATGGACATAACCTCAAATACTTTATGTTGACCAAAAGTCGGGAGTTTTGACTGTACTTTAACCATAGTTGACTTTTAGGTCAACACAGTCGACTGTGGATCACCTGAGCCATTGAATGGGAAATCCTTGGGATTAAAGCTTGATAATTGTCATGGAGATACATTGAGACACATGGAACACCTTGAGACCCATTTGAGCCTTTAAAGATTCATATTCCTTTGATAAGATGCAAACCCTAGTTTTGGAGACCCTCGATTAGGAGAGTGTTGTCTTGAACAGTCCCTTGAACTTTGAGCCACTGAAGATGCATAGAGGAACCTTTGATTGAATATAGAAGGGCAAATTTTGGGGTATGACACGTGCCAAAATACATTCTACGTAATAAATATCTAAGGAACTCACTAGAGACACAATCATAAGCCTTCTCGAAATCAACCTTCACCATCATGCAACTTCTCTTATTCCTCTTATAAAAATCCAACAACTCATTGACCACAAGCACCCCATCCAACATATTCCTATTAGGAATAAAAGCGGATTGGCATTTTGAGACAAGTTTGTCCATCACCAACTTCAATCTAGAAGCAAGCAACTTAGCCAAAATCCTATACATACCACCAATTAGACAAATGGGACAATTATGATCTAACGAGATGTGATTGTAAACCTTATAAATAAAATCCAAGAAGGAAGCGGTTACCACTTTAGCAGAAAAAGAATGAAATTCACTAACGAACCCAAAAATCTCCTATTTCAAAGAAGGCCAGCAAACCTTATAAAAAACCATAGAGAAACCATCAGACCCTGGACTTTTATCTCCATCACAATTCTAAATGACCTCCCTTATTTCCTCTTCCAAAAAAGGTAGCTTAAGAGACAAAGCTTCCGAATTTGAAATTGAAGAGAAAGTACTCCATCCAAAAGAGACCGCGAAGACATTGTTTCCTCAAACCTTTTCCCAAAGTGCCCATCACTTCTTCTTTTACCAACTCAACTTTATTTATCCAACCATTAAGAGTATTCAAACCCAAGATTGAATTCCTTCTAACACGAATCTTAATGGCCTTATGAAAGGACTTAGAGTTTGGATCACCTTCTGCAAGCCATAAACACCTAGATTTTTGCCGAAGGACACTTTGTTTGAATCAGACCGAATCCCATACTCTAGAAGAAGCAGACAATATTCTAGCCGCAAGCTCCACCAAATCCAACTAATTAGACCCGAAGCAAACAAATATAGGTCATTCAAGTATTTTATAGCATTCTCCACCTCAAGTTTAAAAAAACCAAACACCTCCATATTCCACTTTCTCAACTTGCCCCTCAACAACTTAAGTTTCTCCTTAAATGAGAAGATCTCCTTTCCCCGAATCTCAAAAGACCTCCAACTATTCTCCGTATAAGCATAGAAATCATCATGTTTTGTCCAACAATTAAAATATTTGAAGGGCTTAGGATCCCAATCCAATGATCCAGCTACAAATCAAAAGGGATAATGGTCTGAAAGGTCTCTAGATCCCACCATTTGACCCCCCATCTTCCAAGCCTTAATCAAACGATCCAAAATTAAAAATCTATCAAATCGACTCATGAACTTCCCGTCCAAACTAAACCAAGTTAACTTCCTACCAATAGGAGAAGGATCAATCACTTCAAAAATCTCTATAAAATCATTAAATTCCTCCAACTCACGTCTATTCACCAAACTATTTAAACTCTTCTGTTCATACTTAACTCTAATCGCATTGATATCACCCCCCAAAATCCACTCCATCCATAATCTTCTATTCTTAACAAGAGAACACGAGGAATAAACATTAATTATATACACCAAAATATCTTTCCAAACACCACATACTCCATGATCCCTTCTCCTACGAAACTGAAACAAGAAGAGAATGATCCTTTTTTCCATAGAGTGAGAATCCCTCCAGAATTAACAATCGAAGGTTTGAAGGACAAATCCACCTCTGTACACCCCCACAACTCAAACACCAATCGATCTAGTAAAAGAATTAATTTAGATTCCTGGAAAAGACAAAAACCAAATCCTTCTTTCTGAAACAAACCACTAATCTGCTTCCTCTTGAGAGAATTCCCCATCCCTCTAACATTGTAAGATAACATATTCCTGGTTCACCTTCTATTTTCCCAACCTTCTTGCTTTTACATAATCTATCTTGGTATTCTAACATTTGATTGTTGGATAATAGCCAATCAATATTGGCTTAATATGCTTTTGTATCATGATCTTGATATATTTTTTTTGTTAATATATATACTTATTAGGCATTGTATTTATTATGTTATTTGTATATGACATAATAAAGTCCTTAGAATAATTAGTGTATTAATGGCCTATTAAGTGTGACTTAATCGTGAGACATCATTAAACATAAGGACGTTATTCTTAAAGTATCTATAGTCAAGCTTTACCGTCAAATAGGAAACCAGTAATGCATAGAGACTATTATGTGAGTAGATTAATGACCGTATCTCACGAGTCATGGATATGAGATATCAAGTCTTCACATATGTATAAATATTAGAGGTAATATTTATACTGTATTGACCCACCTTGAGAATACTACATAGTTTGTTATGTAAGTGTCATAAATTATTCTCATAGGATAGTGGTGTATACCACCCTTCGACCTGAAATCACTATGGACTCTGGATATGGAGTCAAGTACTTTATTGTCAATCAAACGTTGTCCGTAGCAGGATGACCATAAAGATGATTGATGGGTACTTTACAAATCATGCCTAGGGACATGAGTGACCTATATGGAATTTGTCCCTCCTACATATACGAGATTAGAGGTGGACAAAAAACCGTAACCTATCCCAAACCGCAATAAACGAAGAACAAAAGATTTGGGCGGTTTCAGTTGGGCCATCGGTTTTGCGGGCCAGTTGACATGGGTTCATAAAGGCGGATATGGGTGATAGAATCAAAATCGCAGGTACCCATACCCGCCCATTTAACTCACACATATTAATAAAAGACCCCTCATTAATTTGTCCATTAGGTTTTTTCCCAACAGAACACACAAACATCTCTCTATTTGTTCTCTCTCACCTCACGCCACAACAATTTCACTTTCATCCACTTCCCTAAATTTGAGCAACCATCAACCATCACAACCTTCATGATTCATTTATTCTTCTTCTTATCTACAAAGATAAAAATTATGTTGGTTCTAACTTGTTTTTTTTGTTGTCTCTTTTTAGGTCAAAAATCTACCCACTTCACGAGTAAAGGTTATAGGTAAAAATTTTGTTTTAAAGTTAGCGTCTTATTGTTTTTATTTTAATTTAGTGTTTGTTGTTTTAAATCTTGTTGATTTTGATTTGCTGTTTTTTTTTATGTAGCATTTGTTGTTTCAGATGTTGTTAATTTTTGTTTAAAATTATACAAGTGGTACGAATTTAATGTATTTATTTACAATCAATTTAATGTGTGATTTGGTGATAACTTGATAAGTATACTGGGGGCAAATTTAATATATTGATTTAAAATCAATTTAAATATGTTATATATTAGCTAGTTTTTTTTTCTGTTGCAAATATGGATCGTTAATATTAATCTTCTTCATTCATGGATTTAAAAATTACCAAATTTTCGGTTAACAAAACAAACATATGCATTACTTAAGTGATTTATTCGAATCTTTGTATCATTTCAATTTTGTGTCTCTATAATATTAATGTTGAGTTTTAATCATTTCAATTTTTTGTGTGTCTATAATACTAATGTTGAGTTTTAATCATTGTTTGCCTATTTTTTATTTGAATGTCCTGTACTATATGATAAATTTTTTCATAAGACATGTGCCTATGCTTGCTTATATGATTTGATTTTGATTGCTTTTTCTTCAAACAGGAAATGAAGTTATCTCTCATGTTTGGTTTGAAAAAGTTTGATTTTTCAGTTTTGAAGGTGATGATGGAGGTGAATGTGATCAAGAAATTCAAGTTCCATCATTCAAAGAGTATGGCCTAATTGAACTTAGAACAGCCACACATGAGTTCAACAATGGTTACAGTCTTGACTTGATGCTCAACATTTTCTGGTAAGAATAAGAAGACAAGCCATTTTGTTTTAGACCTTAATTTGGTTTCTAAGAAATTGCATGAGTAATAGGAATTGGAGACTAACAAGTACTTGCACTTCATAAAATTTAAATCATTAACATGAGATCATATGTTTATTTTTTGCAACTTTTACCTTTGTCAATGCAGGTTTGAGGTCACATAATTTTGGAGGGTATATCAAAATTGAAGTACTTGCAAGTATCTGTTGATTTTGTTTGTTGATAACCATGTGTATTATATTATGAACTACTTTTTATTTATTTATTTCAAAATCTGAACTTTTGTTTTCTGATACTAATGTGTTTATTTGGGTAGATGGAGCATGGAGACAGTAGCAGTCAAAGAACTCAAAGAATCATAGGGCAAATTCATATTGGAAGGAGAACTTGACTTTGTTAGTGAACCATGACCATCAATATTTAGACAGTACAAAAGATCTAGTCAGAAAGATATTGATTTATGATGTAGTCATTTAGATTTATGTTGAATTTAAGTTGTAGTAGTTTGTAGTTCAAAATGTGTTATTGGGCTCAACAAAAAATCAACCCAATAACCCGATTAAATCGCCTGTTGTAACCTGCAGCCCGTCATAACCCAACCCGGTCAAACCGATTAAGAAAATGGGCGGAAATGAGTTTAGATTCTTCAACCGCATTCAAGTGGGTGAGGCTTTTGGGCCCGAAACCGTCCAACCCGACCCGTTGTCCAGCCCTATATGAGAGTAATTTCTATGGGCCCCTTGATAAAGTATGACTGAAAAATGCATGGGCGTGCTCAAATAAGTCGATATCAGATATTGAGCTCATTTGTTGTTATCAAGTATACTCAGGGATCCAATAATAAAATAATGGACTATACAAGGGTGACACATTCTATGCCTTGTGTTCAATATAGAATAACGGAAAAAGGGTAATTATACACGTGATCATTATCACAGAAAGGTTATGTCAGGTCACACGACATTCTCGTCACTTGGGCAACAATGACGTGTTGCTAGATACAACTCACTGTTTTTAATATTAAATAGGTGATTTAATATTATTGTCAACGTTACGAGAACCTACAGGGTCACACGCATATAGTACTATTTAATTATTTGTTAATAGTATTTAAATTATTTAATATATTAACACACATAATTTATTTGATTAAATAAATAAGAATCGACAGTTAGTTAAATTAAATATGATTTAATTTACATTTATTTTATTTAATTAAAAGAGTTTGATTAAATATAAATAATATTTATTTAATTAAATAGTTTAATTAAATAAGATTGGGCTTATTTTTGTAAGAGCCCAAAATAAGAGCATTATGGTTTTAGAAGCTCTCTATAAATAAAGGAGCTTTTCCCCTTACAAATGCTAATTGTCAATTTTCTCAGAGAAAGAACGACTAGCACCACCGTCCACTTTGCACTCGCGTGAACTACGTAGAGACGCTGATATCTTCTGCCATTCGTGATCAAATGATAAAGTATGCTTCTAGAGGTAATTCTTGAATCCTTATTTGTATTTGGTTTGTAATTAATGGTTTAATCAAAATCTGTTTTTCGGGATTATTCCGCTAAGAGGATAAAAAAGTTTAAAAAACCCTCTTAAATCTCAACATTGATTGCTCCAATCATAGAATCCTTCGACACCCTTCCCTCCCATAATTCGAGGCCCTATCCCAAAATTTAGAAGGCATCTCCTCACTTTTCTTATCCCAAAACCTCTCATTGCCTTGCTCCAAACGTGTATAATAAATATCTCCACAAACCGAGTCACAAAAAGGCCCGAACCACCCACAGACAGAGTTCCTTTGAAAATATTACATGAATCAATTGAGGTAAGTTTCTAAGTAAAATATTTTATTACTTTCTAATGCTTTCACAATTGGTTGATTGCATCACAGGAAATTTATTATGTGAAAAGACAAAACTAGCTAAAGCTGATCTTGAATCTCAGTGGTGTTTTTCTATGCATTCCATTTTTTGGGAAACTTCTTCTATGGATGGACACAACAAGTCTACATGCAAATTGCCAATGGCTTTGACACAGGGAGCAATTCAGACTGCATCACCAAATCAAGCAACACCAACTGAGTATGCACTACAAATCTTCAACTCATCAAGTTCTAACGAAGGGTCAAAATGTATTTTGAGCAAATCATAATTATGTTTATCTTTTGTATACAACTTTTGTAGTACTGTTTATGTACACTTTTTGTAATTGTGTCTTTGTACACCTTATGTCATTTTGGTTTAATATCTTTGGTTTGAATAAAAAATGTAACAAAATTTTAGTTTAATGCCATCAAATTCAAGATTATGTTTGATATAAAAAGTTTCATTATGTTAATCCAAAATGTTATGTAATTCTATTCTCAAAGATAACAAGTTATAAAGAAACTTTAATCATAATTTGCTCTACTGTTTTGGTTTGGTCCCATAACTAACTTTAATCTCAGTGCCATGTGATGTATATTTTATTTTGGACATGTAGACATGAATGATGTCGGTAGGCACTTATCTTGTATCAGTACCGATTAACATTATGTGTAATATTATTCTAGATGTATATTATATGTGGGTGTAACAATTGTTATCAGAGCAGGTCGATTCTCTACCAAGCCTTGAAAAATCATAAGTATATCAAATCCTGCCTCATATGTGTGATTGTCGTTGTTGTCCTCTGTATCGTATTCAGGATCATGGCTGACATACGCAAAGGTCTCCAGAGGCCTAGAACTCAGAATGTAGATCTAGAGCCAGTAGTTGAGGATAATATAGCTCAATGGCCTCATTTCTTACAACAAATGCAGTAGCAACAAAATTAATTCATGTTGTAGATGATGCAACAAATGCATGTATGTCGTCAACCACAAGCCACTTCGCAAGGTGCCACAAGTGGTAATTTCTGAAAATTCTTCTGAATGAATCCTCTTGAATTCCAAGGAAGTTTAAACCTAGTGAACGCTCATGATTGGTTATCCAGTATGGAAAAAGTGTTTCAGATCATGCCATGTAGTGAAGAAAACAACGCGCCTTTTGCTTCGCACATGATGAAGGGTCCAGCCGTAAGATGGTTGAAAAGTACTTCAGCTCTCATGACTACTCAAGGAATTCCAAAAGATTGGAATACTTTAAGACCACATTTTTGGATAAGTACTTTATAAGTAGCATGAGAACTCAAAAAGAATTTGAATTTCAGCAGCTCGGGCAAGGTAACATGTCAGTAGCTGATTATGTAGGAAAGTTTAAGGACATGGTTGCCCACTCTAGGCAAGCTATGTATGCACCTGATGAAAAATGGAATGTGTGGATTAGTTCATGTTTGGGTTAAGAGGTGAAATTGCTCATAATGTTTCTCAGAGAGAGTTTACCACCTATGCTGAATTGTTGAGACAATATTATGTTGCCAAAAATAGCTTGAAGAAGGCCCAGGAGGAAACAAAGTTGTTTTGATTTGGTTTAAATGACCAAGACACACCAAGTCATCATCTTAATATAAGCATTTAGCCTTTAAAGGGAAGCAAAGACAAAATATAAGGCTCGTTCAACCCCTCAGTGTCAGTTGTGCAAAAAATTTCATTTTGGTAAGTGTGCCACCAGAGTGATTAGGTGTTATCAATGTCAAGGAGAATGCCACATGGCTAGAGATCGATTGTCTATATAAGAAGGTTCAGGTGCAAGGAAAGAGTATCAATCGAGTCTATACATTGGATGCTGAGAAAACCAAGGAAAATAATGAATTGATTGCTGGTACGTGCCATTTGAACAACTATCCTTGCTTTATGTTATTTGATTATGGAACAACACACTATTTTATATCGAGACAATGTATGGAGCATCTTGGACTCACAACAGTTCTATTATGTCTTTCAATGGTGGTATTGAGATTCGAAGCATGTCCTTTTATATATTTCATCACAATTGTTTATTTGGCCAGTGAAATAAATAATTAAAAAAAGCAACTATTAAATAGATATACTTCGTGATTAAAGAAAAGTTTTTCTACCTAAAATTTGTTAGCACAACAATCGAGGGATAGTCGAGCGAGGAGCATTCTTACTTTGTGAGACTTTTTTTTTAGCAACACACATTTGTGGGAGACACACCACTTGTCCTCCTAAAACCTTAAGGTGATAGGTGAATGGGTTCTCACACATTCCTATTCAATGTAGGACCATTTCTCACACTCGTTATATTATCAACACTGCCCCTCAAGAGTGAGTTCACAATGCTCCCCTCAAGTGGAAGCTCTTTCTTCCACATTCACTTGTACCACACAAAATGTTTCTTACTCACCACCTTTGTGGCGCCGTTGACACAAAACGTTTCTTACTCACCACCCTTGTGGCGCGTTGATTTTCCAATACAAGTAAGCCAGTCCCTTTCTCAAATCAGACTCTGATACTATTTGTTAACACAATAATCGGGAGAGGATCGAGCGAGGAGCATTCTTACTTTGTGAAAAAAAAATTTCTTTAAACAACACACATTTGTAGGAGACACACTACTTATCCACCTAAAACCTTAAAGTAATAGGTAACTAGCACTAGTACAAAAAGATCAATATAATTTTAAAATTTACACCCAATATACGAAAAACGGGTGTAAATTAAAAATGCGGTGGCAATTTTGTAAATAACATATCATTTTAAATATTATCGGGTGATAATTTACACCCTATTTTTTAAAAACGGGTTTAAATTAAAAATATTATTATAATCAAAGTTCAATTACTCCCTTTAAACAAAAAATGGGTGTAAATTTATATGAAAAAAAATTGTTTAAATTTATAACTCAAAATATATAATCTATATAGCATTTTAATAAAGAATTTAAATATTATTAATAAATTAATGAATGAATATTAATGGATCTAAATTTATTAGGTGAATAAAATAGTTTAAACATTATACAAAAACTCTTTATTAGGTGAAACATTATACTCTAAACATATTTCTTTAAATTTATTAACATAATAAAATACTTTCTCTATTTTCTATTCAACTCTTTCACGGAACTCATTTTCAACTCTTTCAGAAAACCCATTTTTTAATCTAACTCTGTTCCACTCATGCATTTCGCGCGCTGCTTCAGGCCATGGCAATTTCGGGATTCAGCGAGTTTGATTGGAAAAGAGGTTGATTTCGGATTTCTGCAAAGTTTGATTTCTCTAAACCACACTACAATACCCTTGCAGTGACGACACCATTCGCTCACTGAAAAACGAAGATCTCTTCTTCGCTCACTCTCATTTCACCAAAACGTTTACGACAACGAAGCTGAGGGGAAACTATTGCAGTGACGACAACGAAGCTGAGAAGAAATTATTGCAGTGACGACACCGAAGCTGAGAGGAAACCATTTCACAGTGACACAACGAAGCTTAAAATCCGGTATCGATCTCGATTTCATTCTCAATTTTCTACGGCTGATCTATGGCTGTTAACGATCATGCATATTCAATTTACACAGCGAAGTTAGGGTTTAATTGATTTGTATTCATTTGCAGATAACTGAATCGTGATCATGTGGGGGAGATTTTCCTTTTCCTCTCTCCTTGTTAAAGATTCTACGCACGCCACATGTTTGTTACTTTGCTGGTTTTGTCATCTTTCTCACCGGTTTGGAAGCATAGTTAATGTCCATGAACTTGATGAATATGCTAGTATGAGAATGGTTTAGTATTGAATCTCATACATGTTTCCATTTCACCGATTCAAGATACTGTTATTCTTTATCTGCAGGTTCATGCTTTGCAAGATTGGATAATATTTTGTTAAACAATAAAAGTGGAGATTAGTAAGGTTTATTTTAACATGAACATTGTTTAGTATTTTCTTATATATTGTGCGGTTATATGTGTAGCTGGAAGAAGGTCAAGTGAAAATGCATCCATGTTTTGAAGAAGAGGAAGATGCCAAGGTTGCTTTTATGAGTAGGATTTAGAGCTTACCAAACTCATTTTGGTTTCTTTAAAAAACAAAATTCTGGGGTATATTTTTGCAGTTCCTTACCACCTGCAAAGTCACTCTTTTAGCAAGATATATGTGAGCCATCATTCAATTAATTGGTGTAGTTAGTGTTATACTTTATTTATTCTAGTTTCCCATTCTATTTTAATATTCGACTTAAGTATGGTTTTAACTATAGCTATTATGGTTTCTCATGCATAGATTTATTAGAATATAATGTGTTAGACTGTTTCCACATGAGTTTCTTATTAAGATCTGTTGTAACATGGAAATTTCAGCTTATATCGCTTCCAGCAATATGGAGTAAACTTGTAATAATTGGAAGTTTCATAGCAGGGTGAGCTAGAAATATACATGTCACGCAATAAGGTCGACTAAAAGTATTAATCATTTTCTCCTGAAATATGATTGAAGAACATTTAATTATCGATTGATTTTAGTTATTATAACTTGTTGATTCTCTATGATCCATTTTAATGAATTTAGTTTGTGAATTTGAATTGGTTTTCAGTTTTAGAACTCAAGTTTGTGCATTGAATTTTCTAGTTTAAGATTGTGTTACTCTGAGAATTTATCCTAGCTGAAGCATGTGTTTGTTATTTTGCCTTGAGCAGGTTGATTCTAGGTTGTTGAGGGTTGTGGCTATTGAACATCCAAAGGATGCTGATATTGCGGCGGAAATTGTTCTTACAGAAATCATCCCGTCAATTTCGAAAAAATTACATCGGGTAACACCTCCTGAGGATACGAGCCCGAGAGTCATAGTAAACCTTGAAGGTGTGTTTATTTGTTTTGTATATCAAGGTTCTGAAGAAGATCGGAGCTTTTCCCGATGCTGAGAAAGCGAAAGACTATTTAATATCAGACTATTTCTCACACTTGTTATATTCTCAACAAAATTAAAATTCTAATTAAGATTCCCATAATATAAAAATATCTACTCAAACCCTATATTCAGCTAAAAAAAAAAAACATATTCTTTATCATATTTTGAACGAACATTTATCTATGGAAAAAATTCAAATAGAAATTCTTACTATTACCTAACTGAATTTTAAAGATGATTGTGAAATAGTTCAAAGACTATTAATCAGGGAGTCACGAGACAATCCATGTTCCCATCATATGATAAAGCTATACACAATACGCAACATCTTGAATCACCCAACATTAATAAAACCTCACAAGCATCTTTCATAGAGTTAATTCAGGAAAATCGGAGAGATTAACTCCAACAAGATAATTTATGTAAAGCATCTAGGTACGTAGCCCATTCATTCTTGTGTCTTGACTTAAAAATGTTACCATATGTAGCCAAACAAATAGCTTAGAGTTGATTCCAATGGTGCACATTTCTTAACATAATTCCGCTACAATTTTTGAATCATCACCTGTTTGCACATATATGGTCCCGCACCTACATGAATAATTACCATTTATGTCCTTAATGTTAGAGCCTGTCTACTACGTAGAAACCCTAATGTACGTAAAATTTAAATGGTCATCATTGGAGAGAAGAAGCTATATAATTGTCCTCTAGGTTTTCATATACAATGTCTATACTCTACATTGTCATAAGGAATGAGAATTTTAGATGTATTAAAATCATTCCTTTTCCAAACCCTAAAAATAGATGACTCATTATTCGAGAATTTAATTCAAGATCCGTTTTAAATATGTGCACATGCTTAACATGTTACAATAATTAGGGTAAAGGCATGGATCTTAAATTAATATTATATACTATATGATTATATAATACATTACTAATAAATTAGTATAAAGTTTATATGAAGATATATGGAAGAGGAATTGCAGTGGAGGATATTATGATTCTTGCACGTTTACCAATAGGAATGTTTGTAGGGCCCTTCTTCACTGGAAAAGAAGGAGACCAGAGTCAAGTTCCAGCTTCTTTGGCTTTAAGTATAAGAAAAGAAAAAAGAAGCACATGTGAGAGATATACAAAGTGAAATTAATAAATCTTCATAAAAATGGAGGAAATTGAATGAAATTTGAAAAACAAAATGGAAATATAGTGAGATCATGAATGACATGGGAACCCATTTGTGAGTAAATTTGGTATTAATGGGTGGTTATATTTAATTAGATATGCTTTAAGACAGATTTGTTAGTTATTCTTGAGTTATACCTTTGGAATTTAGATGTAATCAAAGTAAATTTATCACTAGCTAAATCTTTAAATGAGATAGTGTCATTATAGGATTCAACCTTATTTTCATCTTTACAAAACTTGAATTTTCATACTAAAGGGATTTGCATTTTTAGCAACATAAACTGAATTATTGGTTTCACCAATTACATTATCGATAATTGGACATCTCTTAATTAGAAACACTATTTATCACGACTTTAAGATACTACTTCATAAGCATTACATGATTTCGTTATGAACACTACAACATTTAGACTCTACCATAATGTCCTAATTTTTAAGCAATAGTTAAAAGAGATGGAGATTAGTGTGAAAGAACAAGAACGTTACAAGTAACACACGATTTTTTTAGGGGTAAAAGTCCCTGGAACACAACAAATTTTGAGAATCTCGATTATTTGAAAGATCTAAGAAGTCAATAAAGACAATAAACAATTCTATGATAAGTTTTTCAAGCCATAACTAGTGAACAACAAGAAATAATGTACTCGAAATAATATCACCGAATTCAATCTTATAGAAAAATCTTACAAGTATCGTGCTAGAGAATATAAACTAGTACACGTACTCAAGAGAGACATACAATATGTTGTATCGAATCGTTTTATTCCCAACAATAAGAAACTATTTGAGAATGTTTAATTATGCAAAATACATATTTATGTTTATGGGTTTATAAACATTAAGTTAATAGATAAAAGTCAACAAGTGTAACAACTTTTAACCTGTTAGATCTTTTACTCCACACTAACCAAAAAAGTACTTAGACTAATAGATCTTTTACTCTACACTAACTAAAAAAGTCTTCTAGTACGCTGGGATAGAGATATATCTCTTCCATTCTAAAATGAGAGCAGAATGATATATCTCTCTCATTCTAAAATGAGAGCGAAATCATACCATTATCCTGACTCGAAATGAGAATGAAGCAGATTTTTGCTGCTAAGTCATTTATGCTAGATCTTTTACCTCACACTAACCAAAAAGAATTTTCTACTAAAACAAATATATATATATATATATATATATATATATATATATATATATATATATATATATATATATATATATATATATATATATATATATATATATATATATATATTTCAATCTTAAATGAGAGCAGAATTATATCATTATCTTGACTCGAAATAAAAATGAAGCAAATTTTAGCTCTTAGGTCATTTATTCCACCCTAACCAACAATAGACGCTTTTAAAAAAGAGATGTATCTCTTTTATTTTTGAATGAGTGCTAAACTATACCATTATCAAAGCAAATTTACCCTACTATGTCATTTACCTCACGCCAACCAAAAATAGTCCCCTTTAATAGTGATGTATCTCTTTCATCAAAGCGGAATCATACCATTACCTTGATTCAAAATGAGAGCAAATTTAGAATCCAAACGCCACACATTTTTCATGGACAATAATATTGTATCTCTTAAGAGATTTTCAATATAACATTTTGATACAATTTCTTTTTTCTACCCATTTATATGCTATCTGACCACACAATCCCAACACATACTTAGTATTAAACCTTCAATTCTTAGAAAGAAAAAAAAGAACCACTTCAATGAAAAGATAACTAAAACCTAACTATAAATTGTGTTACGCTAACAGAAGTGATTACCAAAAGAAATTGAGATAGCATTATTATACCACACTACTCTACTGTGAGAAACTGTTATTATATTAACTTGTGTTACTGTTACAATGAACCCAATTTAGTTAGGTTGAGCATTAACTAATGAAAACCTCGTGCATCGTACACTAAACAAAGCGATGTATATTACTGTCACGTTAACAGATCCCATTACAGGACCATGGCGGCACTGTTATAGCATCTGACACTTCTGATCACTTTGCAAGCAAAGCAAAAAGAAAGGAGACCACTTTCGCTGTAATCGATTTGACACCCATCATTCCATCTTCACTTTCTTGTCCCAACACAACACACACAAAAAAGCCATAATAGAAGAGATAAAAACTTAAAATGGATTATAAAAAACATAGCAACATCCATAATAAATAATAATAAACCTATGTAGTGTAGTACTCTAATTTTGTTAGTGGTTCTGATCATCACTCCAAAGTTCATACATCCAAAAGAAAAAAAAATTAAAATAAACATTAAAGAGACTAAACTAAATTAACAACACCACAACTTTTTTACCATGATCCACCACCTAACATACCATTCCAATAACCAGTTGAATCACCTTGGCTTCTATTATTCTGCTGATGTTGATGTTGTTCAAACTCACCACTATTTGGAACTTGTTGTTGTTGCTTATTGTTATTATTATTATTGTTCAATTCCTCCACAACAGGAAACAACATCCTTGCACCACCACCACCTCCACCACCAGAACTCTCTTGATTCATCCCTTGTAAACCACCATAACCATTCTCGAATCCCTCTAAACTAAAATTAAGACCAGGCTTAAAATCTTGCAAAGCGAAACCAGTTGAATTATACATTGCACTAGACTCAGATAATGACATAGGCATAAAGGAATTCAAACCCCTTGATGAAGAAGCAGCGATCCCAGTTTTGAGCAACTCCATAGCAGAAAGCGGCGACGACGATGAATTACGAGTTTTTTCTTGATCAGTCGTGTAAGGAAGTTCAATGAATTTAGATATGGTGCTGTAACTATCTTCAGTTTGTGGTGGTGGATAAGCTAGGTTAAGATCTTGTCCTTGATGGATCTTAGGGTTCTGAGAAGCGGATTGAGTAAGATCCGGAACGATAATATTCTTTGTTATAGATGATGATGGAGGTTGTTGTTGCGAGATCGAAGGTGAAGGTGACGGCGATGATCTTTTGTTTTTTCTTGAACCACCACCTACAGGCACATTTCTCAAAGAACCACCTTCAGTCCAATACCTTCTACAGGTTTTGCAGAAGTACCTTGGTTGAGAGAGACTGTAGTTATTGTAGTAACAGAATTTAGTGTTGGTTGAATTGCACCGTGGACAGTTCAAAGCTTGATCTTTTTGTGGCCTTGCTCTTCTCTCTATCATAGGAGCTTTTGACCCTTCCATTTGTTTAACCAGCCCAATATTCCCCTAAAAATACATCCAAATTTCAAAAAAGGAGATGAAAAGTTCATAATAAGATAGAAAGGAAACAAACAAGAGAAGAAAGTGTAGCAATAATACAAACAAATTTATCAACTTTTTCCTTAGGGTGCTTTAGTTTTTTATCAGAAAAACTTGGAAAAAGAAAGGTCAAGTACAGTTAATTAAATGAAGGAAAAGGATCTAAGAAAAAAGACAAGAACAAACAATGAAAATTTTTGGTTGAGGATCAGGAAAAAAAAGTGATAAAGGATATATACATAAAGTGAAACTTTCCTTAGAACTATCAATAATCAAGATGATTTATGAAAGAAAAAGCTTTATTATGGTTGATAATTAATTACAAATTCAAGATCAAATTAATCAAGATAATTTTTTCATGATTATAACAAGGAAAGAAAGAAAGAAAATAAAGAGAAAAAGGTGTTATGTTTACCTGTGCCCACTGAGTTGTGTCCATTGATTTAAGATGAAAAAATGGAAAAAAGGAAAAGTGATATGAGTGTTGTTCAGAGAAAGAAAAACACCACTTTTTTCTAGTTTCTAGAGGAGAGTGAAAAGCAAAGTGCCTAAAGCTTTTGAAAGATGGAATTGGAATATAGTAGTAGTGGTAATGGTAATGGTAGTGGTTCCATTTCCATGAAGGGGTAAGATGGTAATTTTGAAAATATTCTAATTATACTATATGATGTGATGACACGTACTTGAAAAATGTGTACATGACATGAAGCCTACTTGTGTGATAAATAAAGTATTTTACATAAGTCAATAATATTCTTCCTTGGTGTCTTTTTGTAGAAGCTAGCACAGTGTGGAATTTTAGTCGGTTAAGAGATCAGAGAAGGAGAAATGCCTTTTTCTTCATACTATTCTTGATCATCAGGTGTTTTGACTAATTACTCATACTTTTTTTCACCTAAGAAATTAAAAAATAACATATTATTATTACTCTTTGCTATCTAATAATTATTACTAAGAAAATTTAAAAGAAAATGAAGTATTTTATATGTATGAGAGGAGTGTACTATACAGAAAATTATCATGTATTTGTTGCAGAAGTGGTACAGCATTCTAGATCAGATTCTGCAGGTATGTGAAGAAGAATTTAAATGTACGTTCTTTAAATTAAACTTCTGTATGAAAGCAAACAATAAAGAGAGTATGAAATTGAAATGAACTCTTAAATGCTCGTCTATGGTTCCTTGACTGCAAAGAATATATTCGATATCATTGTATCCGTGCATAAGTGGACAGTGATCAATGCAATTCATGCTATAGAATAATGAGAATATATTTAAAAAATAATAATTTTTATATCAAAGTTTTCTAATAATTTTTTTATCTAAAATAAAGTACAAAAAAAAAATTAAAATACAAAAAACAATACGAATGACATACATGTTATTCATCTGTTCCTCATCCCTTCAATATTGGAATTATTCATCCATACATTAGGTTGACTCACTACACCGTTGGTAAAATCTTGTTTCCAAGAAAAGGGAACTACAATACCATCTCTAAATTAGACATACATGTTGTCTAGTTTTCTCACAATCAAAATTCCAAAAATTGGGCAGATGCAGTTCTTGCTAACATGCTAGAGAGCAAAAGAAAGAACAACATTCTGCCTCATATTGAACTGTGAATAAAAATTCTAAACTACAGTGACTATCCTTTTGGTGACGAAGAACCTATCATCCATCACATAAAAATAAGACAACCCACAATAAGTAAAACGGGCTTCATAATTCAACAAGGAGAATCTGTGACCCAACAACCAAGAGGAAGATAAAGAAGGAACACTCCTCCATCTAGCTCCAACACCAACATATTTAAAGAGCAAAGAAAAGTTAATGAAAAGATGATTTGCTCATCGAGAAAATGGCTAGGAAAAACCTCATCTCACCATTAGCCTAGTGAAGATGATGAGATAAACTAAATTTTTTATGCTTTCATTTTCTTCTTGTTTTGGTTCTTGCATCTTACTTTCTTTATTGTAATGCATCTTACTTTCAAATAATATAAGTATGTTTGTTCCATTAACCATGATATCTTTATTTTCCTAATATATCTCCTCAACAAAAATAAATAGTGACTATAGAATAAGTTATATCTTAAATTAGATATCTTCCAAGTATATTGTGGCAACACGTTTTAGGAAACCTTGTTTAGGATATTATGACCCACTAAGTAAGATACTATACTTATTGTACTGAGGTCCCTTTGTTTTAGCTTAGAAGAAATATATTGATGTCATGCTTAAAAATATGTTTTATGAAATCTTTCTTTCTGCTATGCCATGACATCTTTGTTACAAATCCTTTTTCTATATCCTTGGATATAACAAAACCTTATGCCATGACACTTTTTCATAGGGAAACTTACTTTTGACATCTATTGAAAAATACATGCTTCTTAATAGACATAATTCAAATCTTTGTTATACATGGTTTTCTACTTGTCTTTGCATTTCATAAATTGTTTAATATTTATCGGTGTTTTGCATGCAAAGTAATGTGATAGCCTATCTATATACCCATGCTATGTATAAAATTGTCCCATATCATGACACGCCAAAATTTATATCATAGGGAACCTTATTTGTGCACACTTTAGAAAAAGATAAAATATGATATTTCTCTCAAGTACAAATTATTCTACACTATGATATTTGTGCTTAAAAAGCTTCATATGTTTTCTTGCCTATGTCAAAATGCATGTCATGTTTGTAACACAAGATTGTTGTTAAAACTAATATTTTAGGGATCTCATGTCATGTATAAAATAATACCTTAGAAAAAAAAGTTTCACATATAGAAATTATGTTGTGATATTCTTTGTGACATATACATGCTTCGTGATACTATTACTCACTATACCATGATATTTTCTATGATATGTTTGCTAAATATTTTCTATGCACTATGACATGTTACTTCTACATTAGCTTTGATAAATAATTGCATTTGATAAATTGTTATGTCATGTCTAAACGCCTTTTTAGGAAACCCTAACTTAAACATCTTTTGTTTCACATCAAAGATGATTTCTTCTAGACATGTTTCCTTATATGACAAGATCTTTGCTATGCATAAATGTATCTCATCCTACTTGCTCTTGCATAGTTCAACACTTATGATATTATTTGTTTCTAAGCATTTCATATGATCTATTCTTGTTGTGATGTTTGGTAAAATGTGTTACGCCATTGATTTGCCCTGATATTTTGTGCTATAGATTTATAGAACATAAGTACATATCTGCATCTTTTATCCGCCTTTTTAATTTTGACAAAGGGTGAAGATACTCTCGGGGGGGTATACACTCCATCTAACTCAGGGGGGATGTTATCACTCCAAATTATATTACTTTGTTTCTCTTACCACCTCCTCTGATATATACGTTGTCATCATCAAAAAGGGAGGAGAATGTGAAACTTTGTTTTGCATGTAATATGTTTTGATGATGATAACTATGAAGAATATAATAGATATTCATCATGATAAAGATGAAACATGATGACAACTATAAAAGATTAGAAAGGATAACATTCAACATAGTAAAGATGCAATCATAAAGAAAGTCAACCAATGCACTTAAAGCAGTTAAAGGTGCAAGTTACAGGTTTAATAAAGGATTGAAAAAGTTTTAGACATCAACAAAGGTTCAGAAAAAGGAAAGCAAACAAATTATATCAAAAGCCTCAGAAGATTTCAAACAAAATGTTAACATAATGAATACATCAGACACAGGCTTAAGGAAGTTATCCCAATTTAGTATGTGAGTGAAACTTTTGTAAAAGAAAAAGTTCTTTCTTTATAGAAGTAGATGGCTATAAGCGCGCGCACACACACACACACTCCTCCCCCCCCCCCCCACACATAAAACCTTTTTAAAATGTTTTAAAAAGAATAAACCTTGAGAAGTTTATATAGAAGTTGCATAGAAAATGTTGGGAGCATTTAAAAAGTTAGTAAATATTTTTTGACTAGATCTAATAGACTAAGTCAATCGATTAGATTAATGCGTTTTTTAGGAACAAGGTTATTCAAATGCACTCAATCGATTAGCAATGACTATATATCAATTCTTACCTATTTTGGAACTCATAGCCATTACATTTAAATAAGTTAATCGATTGGTCTAATCGATTAGTAACAATCATTTTTTATTTAATGTTGTTTCCACTTTTGGAGGATTTCAAACCTATAAATAGGGGTCTTATTCCTTATTGAAAATTCTAGTAACACACACTCGATGTCTTACTGGATGTTATGACATCCAAAAATACACAGCACATAAAAATTAACAGAACAACATAAAAACAATAAAGAACGCGTAGAATTGTTTACCCAGTTCGGTTCAAACAACCTACTCTGGGGGCTACCAAGCCAGGGAGGGAATCCAATATAAGAAGAATTAATTCAGAGTTAAACTCCCCCGTTTACAACTCCTCACTTAAGACCTACCCAATGCAATTTCAACCTATTCCTAGACCTGAGTATCTCCACTCACTCCCCCTCAATCACAACAGTGATTACACATAGACATAAACAATTATAGAGGGAAGACACTCTTCAAAAACACACCTTGATCTGCTTAAAAGCTTCAATCAAGAGACACACACTCGTGCTTAAAAGCTTAGAGTGACAATAAACACACACAACTTATTCCAACGCAATCATCAAGGACAATTGCTTGGATCACACGAGACAGGTACAGAACTACAGTTCTTCACAATACACAAAATCTTCTGTTTGCGTTCCAAAATAGGATTGCAGTCTTTTTATATATAGTCTTAGGCCTTGGGCTTTCTTAGAAACAAATTAGGGTTAACCAAGTTAACCTAATTTACACGCCATCTGGTTGTTCCAAAATGTGCTGTCAGCAGGATCTTCTGGACGAAATATTCAGCACACAATAAAAGGTTTCCTAAACTGATAATTGAGGTAAATCAGGAAACATTTAATAAATAATAACAGCTCCTGTTGTCACACACGGATGTCATGACATCGGTCATGACATTCACTACAGAACCTGTATTAGCTTCACACATATGCAACCTGCATAACACAATATCAACCAGGTATATTTTACCACTAATGCAGCCAACATGAAAACACCTTCACTTATTTCAAATCATCTGGAACTCGATTTGTGTCTTTGTAATTTTGGATGTGTAGCATTATATAAGTTCTTCAAGAATTTTATATATGCATCTTGAATGAACATAATCCATTTAGGGATAAAAATATGTGGTTCGAAGCTAAACCTGTTAAAAGCTTATGTTGGGGATTGTGTGATCAGTTCCTGATATTTAGTTAGGTTGAAGATCATTAATATTGTTAAACTTCCCTTAAGGCTATTGTAAAGCCTTGTTCATTTGAAGGATGAAGATTCTTAATATTGCTAAACTTACCATTAGGTTCATGGTTAGCCCGTTTAAAACCATAGGTTAAAAGATCACCCTGTTAAAATCTCAAGAGGTTATTAGTTATCCTGTTAAACTAAATTGAGCTCAAATATTTTGCGGAGAGAAGACTTACCGCTTCAATCTATCATTGGGAAGGAAACTTGGCCACTTCAGTCTTAACATTTAAATGGAGAAAATGTAAACGATCATATCTTCCGTCTTGTATTATCATGGTTGTAGGACAACCACCATTTCCTTGTATAAGGGGGTTCGTGAGCTTCACCTACTAAAAGCTCTCAGGTATTTAATGGAAATCTCAAGATTAATTCTTAGGGAGAGGAGTAGGTCCTTTTGATTTGAGCGAACCTATATAATTCTTGGTGTTTTCTTCTTCCCTTAACTCTTTTACTTTATGCACTTTACATTTTATTTCGTTGCTTAGAAATAGAAAAATGTTTTCAATCTCTAATTTTAATCTTGAGATGTTTTTAAAATCATGTTTTTCCAAACCATACAATTCACCCTCCTCTTGTGTGTGAAGTCTCAAGTCCAACAAAGTCTTGCGTGAGGGCTTGATGGAAGTCCTTCCCGTTAGGTTTAATGCCTCTCCCAAGGGACTTATAGTCTCATCATCCGCGATGCATATAACTTTTCCTGAGGGACTTAGACTTTTCAGGCTAACTAAAATCTCGCCCTAAGGGACTTAGTGTTTCCTCATGTTGGACCAGACTTAGAAAACACACCTAAGAGGTGCAGCTGATATTTAGCCTAAGAGACTTGATCATAAGTCTTGCGTAAGGGCTTGATCGATGTCTTACACGATAGGTCAAACGCCTTGCCTGAAGGACTTATAGTCTCATTAGTCGGACTATATTTAATTTCGTCTAAACGACTTAGATCCCTCAAGATATTAGAAGCACCACATGAGGAGCTGAGTCTTCAAGAAACACATGTCCTCGAGATACACCCATGAGCCTCGGTATAAGAAACACTTCATCCTTTATCAAAACGTCTCATGCTTGAGGGACTATATAGTGTTATAATTGTGAAAGGAATCTACTATGATGTGAGTTATAGGACGCCCCAGGAGATGCGACGATAACATATCGCCCAAAGGGAGGTATCACCTCGTCATAAGGTCTTAATATCACCAAGAAATGTAAGATAAGACATTTCTAGGGCAGAGAGAAGTCAGCATCATTAACTCACCCATGTCCTCCTTTAAAAAAGGGGTTCAACTTTCCACGATTGACTGAGTTGACGCTAGCCCTTTCGAAGAGGACCCTAGGTCCTAGAGGCCTATATAAATATGCCTTCCTCTGAGGAGAATAGATAGATCTCCACTCTACAGATCACACCTTACATACTTTATAGGCATAACCTCTCACCTAACATGAGAAGGTCCTCTAAGCCATCATGAACACCACCATACAAGGCTTCTCGCCTCATTGGACAAGCTCAAACCACCATATATCGTAATATATCCACTAAGGCCTCTAAGTGCCCCTGTCCTTGCAAGATAACATGCTTACATGCATTTTTTGACCAGTACACGATGCAAGGAATTTGATAACCATGATTTTGAATCACATTCACTTTCCTCTCCTGAACACATTCCAAACACTAACAACATTACAACATTTAATGATAATGATAAGATCAATGTTGAGTTGGTTCAATATTTGCTGATAATGAAGCTTTACAATGAAGCTTTACAATGAGGGAGCCATTGTGACATCAAAATGCTGGAACTTGGAAGAGTTTATTCAATGAGATATTATGAAGAATGTTGGGCGAGAATATGGAATATTCAACGATCTTGGGGGGTTGAATAAACCTACTAGTTAAAACTTTCATAGAATTTTTTTTTAATTTTTTTTATCAGAGTTATAAAACAAAAATGATTTTATGCGACAGAAACAACTTTTAGCGAATAGATAAATTATGTTTTAGATTGGAATTGATATCTAGTTTCTTATACAATTCATAATACAGTCAATATTGAAACAAAAATCCAACAAAATATACAAACTAATGAGTTGTATAAATAATTTACAAAATTATACGAGGAGTGTGATTTTACAACACCAACACTATATGGATTCTATAACCATAATTTTCAGTTTAATCTACAATAAGACAAAATCAAAGTTCCAATTTTAACAAAAGCTACACTTTTAAAATTAAATCTCTATTAAAAGAAATCCTAATGGCATACAATTGTAGAAAGTAATTAATAACAACCTAACATGCAATGTCTACTAAATAAAGAGAGAGAGAGAGAGAGAGAGAGAGAGAGAGAGAGAGAGAGAGAGAGAGAGAGAGAGAGAGAGAAATGTACACTGGGATATATACTAGTTCAGCTACCGTCTTCACTAAGCTTAATCCATTCTTCAATGATTTTCCATTGAAAATTTTGGTCTTCCAATAATATTTGTGACAAAATTACATGACTTTAGTACAATCACAATATTCAAATTAACACCGAAAATATAAAGATCTTCAATCTGGATTCTTGACTTGTACACAGTCCATAAACTGAACTCTTACCGAAATCTTCTTAATAAATCTCTCTTGAATTTTCTAGCCCCAACAACCTGCTCCTAAATCTCCATCGTGCAATGATCTTTACTCAATCCTACCAGTATCTTGAGCGTTGGTTTGTCTGAAGATTGAGAAGAACTCCTATCTTGTATGTAGGCTTTCACACAACAATACCGAGATGAAATTGGAGATAAAAACCTTCTTCTTTTCCTCTAGAATTTTCAAAACCAGCCACAACACCACACACCTTTCGAACCTATGAAATCTTAACCAAATATTCAAAGAAATGATAAATTCAAAAACAAATATCCTCAACAATCACAAATTTGCAAAGATGAGATACAAGTACATGTAACAATGGAAAAGGAATGAGATAGAAGATGAAAGAAATTGTTTGCAAGTGTTCAAGAAAGATTTAAAAGTCTTTTAAAAATATGAGAGAACAAGTAGTTTGTGAGTTTTCAAATCAATATTGGAAGTGTTTGTTTTCTAACACTGTGAAGGTTTTGAGAGAAAAAGATTTGTATAGGTGCTGGAGATTTAGCATAAAAATGAGTGAAAAAGATGTTTGATTCGAGTCATAGACAAAAAGTATGATTTGAATTAGATGGAAAAGTGATTAGAATTAGATCTAAAATATATGAGAAACCCATATGTGTGATTCGAGTCATGAAACATGTGATTCAAATCAAATGAGAATGTGGCAAAACATGGAAATATAGTCTTGCTTGATTCGAATCAAGTGTAAGTTGTGATTTAAATAAAAAGTGTTATGATTCAAATCAAGTACAAGTTGTGATTCGAGTCATGATAGCTTCAAACATTTCATAGAAGCTTTTATTACATTTGATTCAAGTCATGAGATACGCGATTCGAATCACACTCCTAAATCTCAATGTTTTTAATTTTAAAGAGGTTTTGAGATTTTTCCAATGTCATGACTTAAACCAATCTCAAATATAATTTTTGATCCAAATACTCGACAAAATAACTTAAAGCGTATTACTTACCCCATAATCAAACAGTTCGAGTTATACATAATAAAAATATGGATCTAAAATTCAATCCAGAAATGCACAATTGATGGAGAGACTCAGTGACATAAAACTAAAATCAAAAGTTTAAAAAACAAACAACAAAACCATAACCTTAAGATAGCACAAACATGCAACTTCAAAGAATATGTCTTCTGTGTGATGCCACACACTTAATCATGTACCTTATAATTGCTACATGAAAGAAGAGGTTAATGGTGTAAATGTGGCTAAGTCAACTGCTCCAATGAGAAAATTGGAATTTTGTTTTGTTTCCTTACTTCTATTTGTGGGAAATGGATTTGGTCTCGTTCCTTTTTATAAACACAAAAAAATGCTCTGATGAAAAAAAAAATCCAGTTTGTTGTAAAAACTAAAATTGAAGTGCATGACACTCCACAAGGAAAAAGACCAGATTGTAGTGTTATTTTTTCTCGTCTCTATTCTATGGTACAAGTGTTATCTTTGGCCAATTCCAAATTCAAACTTGCTATTGAATTTTTAAGTCGTCATGTTGCTAACTATTGAAAAGCTGAGGATCCAAAGTAGAGATGTTCATGGTTCATGAACTGCACTGAACCAAACCATTAAAATGGTTCAGTTCAGTTTTTAATAACCACATTAATAATAATTCAGTTAACTAGTAAAATAGTTTCAATTCAGTTATAAATTGGTTTAAACCGGTTTAAAAATAATTTGTAGTTATAAACTAGTTTTACATTAAAGATTGTTTCAATATCAAATTATTTTGAAAAGCTGGATTTTACTATATTTTCAAAAAACCAGATTTTACTCTATTTTCGAAAAACTCGATTTTACTATTTTTTTTTAAATACTTGATTTTACTGTATTTTTGAAAAATTCAATTTTACTATATTTTCAAAAAATTCGATTATATTATATTTTCAAAATACCTAATTTTACTGTATTTTAAAAAACCCCGATTTTACTGTCTTGTCAAAAAAACTCGATCTTACTGTATTTTCAAAAAAATCCCATTTTACTGTATTTTCAAAAAACCTAATTTTACTATATTTAAAAAAAAACTCGATTTTACTACATAAAAATTCGATTCTACTGTTTTTTAAAAAATTATTGTATTTTCTAAAAACTAGATTTTAGTGTATTTTTGGTAAAACTAGATTTTATTATATTTTGTTTTAAAAACAAGAATTTACTATAATATTAAAAAAGTCGATTTTACTGTATTAAGAAAAACGATTTTATTGTATTTTAAGAAAATCCCAATTTATTGTATTTTTTTGAAAAACTCGATTTTACTGTATTAAGAAAAGTGATTTTATTGTTTTTTCTGAAAAACTGATTTTACTGTTTTTTTAGAAAACTCAATTTTACTGTATTTTTAGAAAACTTGATTTTACTGTATTTTTTTAAAAACTTAATTTTTCATTATTTTTAAAAAAACCTGATTTTACTGTATTTTAAAAAACTTCATTTTACTGTATTTTGGGAAAACTCGATTTTAATGTATTTCCAAAAAACCTGATTTTACGGTATTTTCACAAAACCTTATTTTACTGTATTTTCCAAAAAAAAGAAGTAAAATTGAGTTTTTTTTAAAATGCAGTAAAATTAGGGTTTTCAAAATAGAGTAAAATCGACTTTTCCAAAAAAAATAGTAAAATCGTGTTTTTAAAAATATAATAAAATCAAGATTTTTTAAAATACATTAAAATCGAGTTTATCCAAAAAAACAGTAAAATCAATTTTTTTGAAAATAAAGTTAAATCAAGTTTTTCAAAATACAGTAAAAGCAGTAAAATCGAGTATTTTTAAATACTGTAAAATCAGGATTTTTGAAAATATAGTAAAGTTGAATTTTGTTGAAAAACACAGTAAGATCGAGTTTTTTGACAATACTGTAAACATTGGATTTTTATTAAAAATACAGTAAAATCGACTTTTTTCCAAAATTACAGTAAGATGGAGTTTTTTTGACAATACAGTAAAATCGAGTTTTTATTGAAAATACAGTAAAATTGAAATTTTCAAAATTACAATAAAATCATTTTTTGAAAATATAGTAAAATTGAGTTTTTTGAAAATACAGTAAAATCAAGTTTTATCCAAAAAACAGTAAAACCGAGTTTTTTGAAAATACTGTAAAATTAGGTTTTTTGAAAAATAGTAAAATCAAGTTTTTATAAAAGACAATGAAATCAGATTTTTTTTTGAATATACAGTAAGATCGATTTTTTTGAAAATTCAATAAGATTGATATTTTTGAAAATACAATAAATCAAGTTTTTTTAAATACAGTAAAATTAACTTTTTCAAAATCACAGTAAAATCAATTTTTTTAAATATTTTTTAAATTGTATTTTTTTTAAATTTTTTTAATATGTTACAAAAAAAATTAAAACTTTTAATTTTTTGAATGAAAAATTAATTTATATAATTAAACTAGTTTATAAAATGAAAGTAGTTCTGAACCGGTTTTAAACAGAAACTGAATTGTTTAAATTAAATCGTTCAGTTCATTAACCATTTAAGTGGTTCAGTTTTTATATGATACAATGCAATTCAATTCAAGTATACAATTTAATTAACAATATTTTTAAACACACCTAATCCAAATGGACTTGAACGGACCAAATACATTCACGCCACACCACTCATAGAAAAGTCACCCCCATAGAAGAATGATGGTTATATTAGTTTTTCATTAATATGGTTGAAAAACTATAGGCTCATAAATCATGTTTTATTTTCTCCTTTCTTTTAAAAACAACTTTCTCACCAACTAATTCAAAATAACTATGTTATTTTCAACATAAAAATGATATTTTAGGTTAGTTTAGAGAATTACCTACACATAATGATTACTAGAGTCTCATCAAAAGGGATTTTTTTAATAAAAATAAAAACAAAACAAGCATGCCATTATTAACGAGTAACGAGTCATTTTCCTTAACTATGAAGAGAAAACAACTTTATGCGTAATCTAGGATCCGAATGTAATTTCCATCTCAAAAGAAGCACATTCATTTTTACGGCAGATAAGCTCAATCACAAAGAGGTATTTCCATGGGTCCTCATCACTGTCTTTAGCATTAGGACTAGGTGGAACCCACTAAACATATATTGATTAATTAAACTTAGTGACTCATTGAAAAAGGAGACTCTTCTTAAGAATCATTGAGACACAATTTATGCAGAAAATCTACCATTTCTTTATATACTTAAACTTTTGTATTACTTGGCCACTCCTTTCTTGACTTGTGTGTATAGTGCTTTTCCTAATAATCAATCTTTCACTTATTATTTAATTGTATCCCCAATTAATCTTCGTGATATAGGATGACCCAAATCAACTTTGTTTAGATAAAGCTTTGCATGTTTATGTTAGAATAATAATTAGTATTGAAGATTAAGGATTAAAGAAAGTAAAAGGTAATGTATGCCTATTTGTTAAGTCAATATAGCGAATAATGTTATCTATGTGACTATAGAGTAGTTATAGTTCCTTTTATTTCTATCTTATGAGTTTTTTGAATTACAGTATTACAAGTCATATATAAAATACAAGAGTTTAATTTATCTAAAATCCTAATCCCCTGTTTCACTTAAGAAATAGTTATCTATACCCATAATTATCTTAACAATATTGCTATACTCTCAAAAACTCATAGTTATTTCAACAATCCATAACTATCTCAACAATATGAGACATACTCTTAACAACCCATATTTATCTCAACCATCCATAATTACCTCAGCAATACGAGCCATATTTAACAGCCTCTACATTGGAAAATATCAAACCCCTATGAAGACTTCCTGTATAACAATTCATCTTGGAAACTGGGAGGTACACACCTCTTGCTTAACATTGAGAAACGTGTAATAAGTCTAAGCAATGCCTGAAGTTGTCACTGGTGACTAAGTTGGTCAATATATCAGTTGCATTCTTTAAAGTATGAGCATATTCAAATAATATCTGTCTAGATGCAAGTAACTTTCTAGTTTTTTGAAATCTCACATCAATATCTTGGTCATGGCATGATACACCTGATTGTTTGCCAAATAAATATCATTGTGACTATCACAATGCAATCAAATTCCACCTTGCTCAACACCTAATTCTCTCACCAATCACGTAAGCCATAAGGCTTCTTTGGCAGCTCCGCCTGCCGTCATGTACTGTGCTTCAATTATCAACATGGCCACTATAGATTAACCAGGTGATTTTAAACAAATAGGCCTTCATGCTAAACTAAAGACATACCCTGTTGTAGATCTCAAGTCATCCATATCACTAACATAGTTTGAATCTACATATCCTACAACTGAAGGATCAAGTGTTCAATGCTAAACATGATACCATAACTCATAGTACCATTCAAATACATGAAAATCTACTTGACTGCTTCCCAATGACTCTTTTATGAATTGGTCATAAAATTACAAACTTGACTTACAGCTCGTGCCAAATCTAGTCTAGTGCAGACCATAACATACATTAAACAACCAATTATACTGATATAAGGGACATTTGATATATACTCATTTATGTATTTATCTTTGGACACAAATTCAATGACAGATTAAAGTGATTTTCCTATGGAGTACTCATAACGTTCAAATTACTCAAGTCAAACTTGACTAACACCTTTTTAACATAGCTTTTTTGAGAGAGTCATAACTTTCTAGCATTCTTATCCCTTTGAATTTCCATACCAGGAATCTTCTTAGTAGCACCTAAATCATTCTTGTCAAACTCGTTCCCCAACATGATTTTCAGTTCATTTACATTGTGTAAGTGATTAGTAGCAATGAATATATCATCAACATACAATTACAGTAAAATAAAAGAGTCATCATCAATAATCCTAACATAAACACAACTTTCATACTCACACCTTTCGTAGTCAATTTTAAGCATGTATGAATCAAACCGCTTGTACCATTGCCTTAGAGACTCTTGGAAACCATACAAATCTTCTCTAAATGCATGTCTCACCTAGCAACCAAGGTTAATAGTGTCATGATAGATGTGTGATGACCAGAAAAAAATCTAATCATAATCGATCCCTTTCTATTATAAGTACCCCTTTGATATAAGACAAGCCTTAAAATTTTCCTTTTTTTTTCTATTACTGTTGATTTTCTCTTGAACACCCACTTACAACCGATGATCCTTTTTACCTTAGAAAGATAAACAAGTTCTCATATGTGATTTTTCTTCAAGGACTTCATCTCATCCACCAATGAACCATCCATTTATCTTTCTCCTATATATATATATCCTCTCGAAAAGTAGAAGGGTCTTTATAACTAGTAAGAAGTGCATAGGCTACTAAGTCTTCATACCTATATCTTTCTCGCTGCTTGGTTGAACAGTTATATCTGATATGTACAAGAAATAATCATGTACCTCACCTGAAACTTCAAGTTCATGGTCAATTTCAATATCAGAGTTTGCTTCCTCCTGTTGTTCGGGTACTATCTACAAATTTTTCACTGGTGGTGGATCAATATCCACCTGAATCACCTATTTGCTAGAAGTTTCTTCTTCTGATGATGATACATGTGTTGTAATTGTCTGCTCCAACATTAACTACTCATCAAAAACAACATCTTTACTGATTACTATATTCTTTTTAATAAGATCCCATAACTTGAACCCATTCACTACTTTATTGTAACTGATGAAGACACGCATCTTTGACTTTAGATCAAGTTTGGATAAATCTTTATTGGATATATACACATAACCATGACACCCAAAAATCCTTAAATTGTCAAGATCAGTAGTATTACCAGTCCATAACTCCCACGCAACCTCCCCCTCCAAAGAAGCTCGTGGTGACATGTTGATAAGATAGCATGCCATGTTAAGTGTCTCTGCCCATAAACCTTTTGATACTCCAGTATTTAACGAAAGACATCTCGCCCTTTCAACTAAATACCTATTCATTATCTATGCCATGACATTTTATTGTGGTATCTTAAGAACTGGAAAATGTCTTTGAATACCGTCTTCTCCACAAAATCTCTTGAATTTAAAATAAGTGTACTTTGTCCCATTATCGAACCTCAAATACTTAATTTTTCCGCCTCTTTGATTCTCTACCTTTGTTTTTCACAACTTGAATTTGATAAAGACTTTTGATTTCTGTTTTAAGAAATACACCTAAACCTTACGAGAAAAATCATCTGTAAAAGTCACAAAATACTTGGTACCATCCATGAAAACCTCTTTAGTAAGTCCATACATGGCAAAATGCACATAGTCTAAAATTCCCTTTGTTTTGTGCTTCCCAATCTTGAACCGAACACGACACAACTTCCCAAGTATATAATATCTGCATAATTCCTACTTGAAACTACAAACATCCTTTAATAGATTTCTATTATGAAGTTCCATCATTCCATGCTCACTGAAATGACCTAAATGCATATGCCAATGTATGCTTGCATCATTATTAGACTAAATTGATGTAACACCACATATAACAGTGTTCCCGATAATTTGTAGATGTTACATGCAATCCTCCCTACTCTCATCACAATCAATGCACCTTTGATAACCATCATAATGTCCCTACCTCCATTGGACATGTAGGAGAAACCATTTTCTTGTAGAGTGCCTAGGGAAATCAAGTTCTCCATCAATTCTAGAATAAATTTGACTTTGTTCAATGTTTTCACACCAACATCATCCATGAAAATTTTAATTTGTCTTATTACAATGATAGTACAAGCTTTATCATCACCTAGGTAAACAAATCCAAAATTACCTCATCTGAATATAGTGAACCATTTCCTGTTTTGGCGTCATATAGTAAGAGCAACCAAAATCAAGAACCCACACATTTGTGCACTTGCTGGATGAAACACATGGTATATTTACTTCACTACCAAAATCATCGATTTGAACCATATTTTTCGAACTTGACGAGCCTTACTTTATGTTTGGAAAATCCCTCTTCCAATGCCCAATGTCATTGTAACTGTAAAACTCACCTATTTTTTTATTCCCGGATTTAAACATATTCTAACATCAATTACCGTTATACACCCACGAACTTGACCCCCTTTATATACAAACTGTCAGCTAGAGCTCCTTCCTTTACACTCTGTCTCCTTTGAGAATGAGACAAAAGTGTACCAGTAATAACATCAAGACTGACAGTGTCCTTCCCTAGTTAAGAGTAGTCACCAAGTGGTCAAAAGAACCTGATAACGAGCAGAGCAAGATAATTGCATTATATTGGTCACCAATCTTCACTCTTAGCCCCACTAGATCGGTGATTATGTTGTTGAAAACATTGACATGTTGTTGCAAATCAAATCTTTCCTCCATCTTCAAATTGTATATATGCTGCTTCACTAACAATTTTTTATGAATGTCTTTGACATATATTGACTCTCCAACTTATCCCAAACCTCCTCCGGAGTCGTTAGGTCCAAGATATGGTTCACCACCTTGTCTAAAACATATAGAAAAATCAATCCTACAACCTTCTCTTTCATCCCTGACCAAGCGATATCCTTCATGTCATTTGGTTTCGTCTCACGCGGTGCCTTTCATAAACTTTAAGGCAACAAATCCTTAACCCTCATTTGTCATAATCCAAAAATACTCATCCCGTCAAACCTTGTTCCTTTGAATTTCGCACCAGGGTTAATTGCCTTCTAATACCAATTGTTAAACAACAACTAGTATAGAAGATTAAATATTAACGTAAGTAAAAGACAATGGACACGATCGGTCTTTGTTAGTGCAGTTCGGTCAATGGTGCATATCTCTGCGACTATAGAGTAACTATAGTTTCCTTTATTTCTTTTTTATGAATTTTTTGGATTGGAGTATTACAAACAAGATATATAATACTAGGGTCGAGTTTATCTAAAATCCTAATCTCCGATTTACCTCAACACATAGTTATTTCTACCCATAATTATCTCAACAATATGATTTATATCTCAACAACTCATAGTTGTCTCAACAACACATAATTATTTTAATAATATAAACTATACTCTCAACAACTTATATTTATCTCAACGACCTATAATTATCTTAATATTATTAGGCATACTCGAGTTCACAAAAAAAAAAAAACTCAATAGATTAATCAAATACAAAAATTATTAGCATTTGCCTAACGAAAAGAACCCATTATAGAGGTACAAAAATTATTCTTAACTCTAATATATAGTACAAAGGTGAAAATGAAATAATGTTGCTTGTAATTACATGATGACAAATTCTAAGGACTGAGAAACCTTTATTTTGAAGTCAAACTCATGATAACCTTTAAACATTCTTTTCCTATGGATAATTTTATAATCCCACCATCAAAGCCGTTTAGGCCGGTTCTTTTGTCCCCGGATTCCGTACAATAGGGCCCCTTTTAACTTCCACTGCTCTAATTGGGACACTATCTTTAATATGTTTTACTAAACACTCTCAATTATTAGTAGTTGAATTTTTACTAATTTATGTAAGTCTCGTTTTCTATGTGGTAATTGGTGAGATCAAGTTCAAACTGATGCGATCTATATAAAATTTAACAAATTAAAGGTAGATTATTGGATGAAGAAATCAAAGAGTGTTTTACTAGCACTCTTTCTACGAAGAGCTCCAAATTCAGATAGAACCAAACATTGAGGCGGCTGAAAATTCTTAGTATCTATAATTTTTATTATATTCTACATCAAATAATTTAAACAATTGACTCACTTACTAAAAAAAAATTGACCAATACAAACACATATGAGGTAATGTTTAAATTTTGCATAATGCATGCATAGAACATAAAATAATCAAATAATCTATTGTAAAAACACTAACTAATATCATAAATTTGTTGATAATTTTAAACACAGAAAGAAATTTAGTTTGTGGAATAAAATATAATGACAATTAAAATAAATAGTCATAAATAACACATAATAAATTTGATAACTTGTTAAAAGTGAATGTAAACACAACAAGTTAGAAGATAAAAAGGAAACGAATATTAAAAAAATTTGCTTACCAAACCAATAGGATTTCTAACTGTTCTCTCTTGCATCAGCTATGAAATTATGAAGGGTGTGAATAGAAGAATGATAGAGATACATATTTATAAATGCTGAAATGCAATAGATTCTTAACGAGCCCAAAACATAAATTATTTATGAATTAATCTGCGAACTAAAACAACTAAGTTTGATACATGCAGATCGATTGAAATGGACCCAATGCCTGGTGGACTCCAACTGCCCAGCGACCAGACTCATGCCACCGTATGGTCTTCCAATGTCAGATTCCCCGACTTCACGGCCACCGTTAATCGATGTGCCTCCGCCACCATCGATTCTAGCACCTTCCGTCGATATTCTTGTTTCTTTTAGGCTTTTGATTTCTCACGATTTCGAAACATTTTTTTTGTCATCACTCAAGGTTTTAACGCACACTTTTACGATTCTCTACATTGACTTTAAATCGTTCTGATGTCATTTCATCCATCAACCACCTTGCTACTCTCTACCATGTTAAAATCACCATTCAACAACTATCATCAAATTCAAGCCACACTTTTACCTTGATCTTGCCATTTACTTCAATCACCTATTTTTGTTTAGGTAATCTAACAAGCTCATAAGCGTGGTTCTTGAACCATATTAGATTGCACTTGCCCTCAAATGCCTTCATAAATGTCAACGTTTCTAAGTTTTGCAACTCTTCAGCCACACTCAAAACCAGTATAAACGTACATTTGAGATGGTAAGATCTCACTCCTTACCTTATCAAGAGTCAAATGATAATCAGAGTCCTCTATAATCATTCTCTCACTACTACTAGGATCTATAATAGGAACCTTTATCTCAAACTCATTTTTCCACGCCATAGTTTCTAAAACTTTCATTTATCGGTCTCTACTTTTCCTTCTTTGACGTGAATCACTGAAAGTAATACATCTACGAATGATTAACTTCTATCCTCAAGGTTCCAGCACTTCCCACAACTCATAATCATTCCCACCTTCTAGATAGTAATTGAAAACAAAACTCGCAACCATACCATCAAGTTAGATAAATCAGATTTGTACTATAGGAAATAGTCACCCACTTCCTAAGAACAAATCTTATTTTCTACCAGAGTGTTTTTCATTCTCCTCAACTCTCAATTTATGAATCACACAGACTTAAGGTGCTTAGAAGAGTTGCTTAATCCAGGGATTGCCCAACACATATTAAGACCCAAGGCAATTTCTAAAATTATTTTTATTTAATAATTATATTTTTAATTAAATGTTTATTTTACAAAATTGTTAAAATGTAAAATATTTATTAAATTATTCTAATCAATTCTGTCTAATATATTTTTCAATCAATAATAAAATTAATTATTATTTTTTAATATTATTGCTAGTAATTTTTTTAACTTCAACTTTAAAAACAAAAACTTTTTCTGGCATACAATAGTTACAAAAATTACTAATATTATTATATAAGTAATATATAGATTAATAGACAAATTTTTATATAATTAAATATATTAATTAGTGCATTATTTTTTATAAAATTAATAATATATACTCTTAAAGATGACTAAATAATATTTAAATGTTAAAGATGACTAAATAATATTTAAATGGTGCAGGTTTGTATCTTTTTGTATGCCAATTACATTAGAATAATAATAAAATAAAATATATAATGATATACTAAAAGTCCCATGCACATAAAGCTGTCAAAATGGCCTTGGCCTATTGGGCCGACTCATAAACCCAACAATTTAATATGGGCTGAGCCGTAAAATACCTTAAAAAAACACGATCATGTCTTTTTTGGCTAGCCCATCGAGTCTGTGTTTTTCATGGGCTGGGCCGGACCAGGTCAAGCGGGCTTCAGGCTGGGCCATTAAAAAAAGATTTTGGTAAATTTTGGGAAAAAATATTGAGATAAGATATGATTGCATAAACGTGTTTTCAAGTGATAAAGAAAAGTTAAAGAGGATAAAGATATATTTTCAAGATGATGTGATCAAGAAAATGGTTGTGAAATGAACGAAAAATTTGATAAGTATTGGTGATAATATTAAGTTACTTTGTACTTTTACATGGATGATTTTGTAGTGTGTGTGTATATATATATATATATATATATATATATATATATATATATATATATATATATATATATATCACTTATATAAGTTTTTGATGACTCTCTACTTATGTTGTGTTGCATTTATCCATTACATTTTTTTATAAAATTAAAACTATAATATTGAAATACGGGCCAGACTGACCAATTGGGCCGCACGAGCCTTTGAAAAATGGGTCGAACTCATTTTATGTAGCTCATTAAGCAATCAGGTCGGGCCGAGGCAGCCTATTTAAATATATTGGCCCACTGGGCTAAAGCGGGTTGGGCCGGCCGGACCGACCCATTTGACATCTATATATGCTCATAGTGATAAAATAGATATGTTTAGACTTTAGTACATTTATTGCTATTTTATAGGAAATGAACTTCAAGATAATTGTCATATAAAGTATTAATATTTAGGGATGTCAATTTGTATTTGTTAATGGATATTTCTGTCGGAGGATCGAAGTTGGAGATTTTTCCTCGTGGAAATGAGGATGGAGGAAAAAATTTCCTCGATGACACTTTGGGCGGAGATTAAAAAAGTACCCTCCACCCCGTAGATTTCCCGACTCCAACCATATTATTTAACTTTTAACTTTTATATTTTATATAATATATATAATTATATAATGGGTTAATAGCCATTTTTCCCCCTGCCATATAGGCGAGTTTTGATTTGCCCCCCTTTAAAAAAAAAGTTTTGGATTACCCCCTACAATTTTAAAATTCTAAGTCTTTTGCTCCCTAAGAGGAAAAATTACCCCCTTGTAAAAAAAAATTTATTTACCCCCCTGGTTTTTACACGCTTAGGGGGTGCCCAAAAATTATAGGGGGTAATTCAAAACTTTTTTTTAAAGGGGGGTAAATCAAAACTCTCCTATATGGCAGACGGGTAAATGACTATTAACCCTTATATAATTTTACATCAAAAATATTAGTGCATTATAAAATAAAGAGCCATAGTGGATCATTTTATTTTTATATTTTATTGTATATTGTATTGTTTCACTACCTAAGTACCCAATCCCAGAAAAGTGCATCCAATACATCGAATGTATACACCATCTCCTCTTTTTCTTTTCTCAATTATCTTTGTCTCCTCCATTCATCATCTCCTTTATTCTCATCATCATCGCAACAACCGCCCTCCTTTGTTAATTGTGCTTATGGTAATTACTCTTCAAATTCACTTTACTTCAATTAGTAACATGTTTTTCATTCAATAAATAAATTAGTAGTTATGGATTTGCCATATTCAGACCAAATAAACCACTTCTGCTGGACGACAGCGGTATCGTAGTAGTAAATTAGTGGAAGCATGGTAGCAACAAGTTCTATTAATATTTATTATTTTTTTTTACAAAAATAAATATTATCAATAACAAGTGCTTTTGTTTTTTTTTTTGTTATTGATGAAAGATGTATTTTTACTTTTAAAAAAAGAAAGATGCAAAATATGTATTTTTTAAGGAAAAAACGAAATACTTATAGGAGTGGCAAAACGGGCCTGGTCCGTCGGGTATGCCCGTTTTGTCTGCACTTTTTCGAGGGGAGGAACAAGGTTTTAGGCCCGCTTCCTTTAATGTGTTGCCCCGTCCGCCCCATTTTTTGCGGGCTTTTGCGGGCATGAGCTTTTTCGTACAATTTGTTAGCTGAAGATTTCGTTTTGCAAATATGATCCTTTGAAGGGTGAAGACTCGAAAGAGGATGGTTCCGGATGACCGTCTTTGAAGATAAAATGGCTCCTGATGGCCATGTTTCGAGGATGAAAAATTTTTAAGTCATAACGGAGATAATGAATGCTGAAGCTAGTAGGAGTGTATATCTTCGAGACTTAGACCAATTTTACGAAATATGTTAAGTACTGATGCTTAGTGTATTTCCGTGGTATTTTAATGTTAAGTTATATTGCCACGCGTCGAAGGAGGATTCAGGCGGGAGGATTTGAAATTCGAAGAAGTTTTCATAACTGTCCAGAGACAGATGGCTTTCTGAGGATTCTCATGAGAAACGTGGCATTAGATTAGCGTAGGACCGTTAAGGTCGAAACTAGTATAAATAAGGGTTCTAATGTTAGGATTCAGTGTGTTCATTTTGTACAAATCACTCACATATTACTCAAGTAACAAGTGTTAAAGAGAAAGAGTTCGCTGAGAAATGTACGTATGACACCACCATTTTAATACATGTGTATTTTCCCTTTATTTTCAAGTATCTTTCAATATTATTGCATTTTGTTTACTTCTTGCCATTTACGTTTTTTGTACTCATTATTTTCATGTCATTTATCTTTGAAGTATTTAACATTTCTGCACTTTAAGATTTTTTGCACTTTTACAGTTTCATCTCATATTTTATCTTGACTTACCTTTCGCTGAAGTTATACTCACGTGTATAACGAAGTGATTGCTAATTTTGTTTGTTTCGTTCGAAGTAATTCTTATTGACAAGATGAATCATAGATATGGTTCGAATGACCATCAATAACAATCTTTTTGACTATGTCCTAGGATCAATCTAGTCGATCCTGCGAGTAACCAAATCATATTTATTATAGTTTGGAAGACTAGCGGTTGTTTACCGAAAATCACCGTAAGCAAATTGGCACGCCCAGTGGGACAGTGTCAAGCAGATTGTTTTTAATCAAATGTTTTATTTTTGTCTAGACAATATCAAGACCTTGTATGAACCTTAGGAACGGTAAGTTAACGAACAGTGCACAACCGATTTCCAAACGAAGGTACAACAAGAAAATGGTCGTTACGACCAGTGCAGGGGGAGATCAAGATCCCCCACAAGGCTCAGGATCAGGAGCGGCAAATTCGACTTCTACTCAAGGAGCACGGGATATACCGGGTCCAAATGGATCGAGACCTGCAGATAATTCCCAGGCTATGCCTGAGAATAATACAGGACCATCAGGGACTATTCCAGTTTCAGTGTCGACCACCGCACCTTCATCCACAAGCGCGGAGGAGATGCCACTTTCCTCGACAAATGCTGCAAATAACTTATTTAACCAGGGGTCGAATTCTGCTTTCGAATGGAGGCCAAATTACCCATACGGAATGCCATACCCATTTGGAACAGGCGTACGAGGGGCAGGACCTACATATGTTACAACTAACAATGCGACGTTTTCGCCAAATGTTGGTTCAGTGGGTCGAAGTGCACACAATACTGGCTTTTCTGCCCAAATACCCAATTTTACCACAAATAATCAAGCAGCATTCCGGCAAGAAATGGATGCAAGCAACCATGTTATGTTAGGGGTCTTGGCCAAAGAATTGGCTTCAATTTTGAATCCACTAGCAACAAATATTACTAGTACGAATCGGGAAAACGTGGAGATTTTCCAAAAGATATCATCTCAAATGAATAGAATGGCAGATTTCATGGGAGTTCCACCACCTAGACGAAAAGACAAGCAGCCTTTGAATCAAGAAGAGAGGCCCATTTTGGAACATATACAAGATGTGGTTCCCCTGTCTAGGACAGCCACTAAGAGTGTAGGTGCCCCACAGAGAACAAAAACGATCGAAGGGACTCAAGTAATAAACTTAGAGGCTTCGAATCAAAGAACTGTCCCCGTTCGACAGGAAACGGAAGAAGATCGACCCAGATTAAGGATTGTGGGTAGGAACGAACATCCAGATGAAATCGTCCAGAGAGTCAGAAGAGAAAATCTGGCTACAGAAAATAACCTAACTGCCATGATAGAAAGGGTTATGGCCAATAACGGCCTTAGTACTGGACTTCGACGTCCAAATTATACATCCCCCATATCAGATTATATCATGCAAACAGAGTTGCCTAGAGGCACTAAAGTACCCAAGTTCACAAAGTTTTCAGGCGAAACTAGCGAGTCAACTGTGGAACATATCGCCAGATACTTGACAGAGGCAGGAGACTTAGCAGGGAACGAGGATTTAAGGATCAAATATTTCCCTAGTTCGCTAACAAAGAATGCTTTCATTTGGTTCACTACTTTGCCACCAAATTAGATAGATGCTTGGGCACACTTAGAAAGGTTGTTCCATGAACAATTCTACATGGGTCAAACCAAGATAAGTCTGAAAGAATTTGCCAGTATTAAGAGGAAGTTTACAGAACCAATTGATGATTACTTAAATAGGTTCCGACTGTTGAAATCAAGGTGTTTCACAACAGTCCCAGAGCATGAACTAGTCGAAATGGTTGCGGGTGGTCTAGATTATTCAATTAAGAAGAAACTAGATACTCAATACCTTAGGGATATGGCCCAGTTGGCAGATAGGGTTCGACAAGTCGAACGCTTGAAGGCAGAAAAGGCTAAGGAGAATAAAAACTATAAAAAGGAAAGGGTAGCGTACGTCGAAGCGGAGGACGCTGATGATGAGTCTTTTAACGACTCATACAACCCTGAAGAAGTCAAAATAGATTTGGCTGAACTGAAGGAAGCGCCACCTTATGCCTGCAAACTACTCAACCCTGCAAATGGAAAAAACCCAGTAGAAAGCGATAAGAACGATAGATTCCCTAAGAAAACTTACACATTCGACGTCACCAAGTGTGATGAAATATTTGATTTACTAGTAAAAGATGGCCAAATGATACTGCCTCCAAATTCCAAAATTCCTCCGTTAGAACAACGGAAGAAGAGAGGTTTTTGTAAATATCATGGTTTTTTGGGCCATAAAACCTCACAATGTTTTCTTTTCAGGGATTTAATTCAAAATGCTATCAAAGATGGGAGGTTGAAATTTGCTGACAAGACCAAGAGCCACATGAGGGTCGACACAAATCCTCTGAACATTGCTGACGCTAGCCTCTGTGAGCCATTGGATATCAACATGGTAGAGGCATCTGAAGTCGAAGTTACGGAAACTAAAACGGTGTTCAATGGAGAGCAGGCTACTGAAAGCCTAAATGATGATGCAATCTTCAATACTGATGTTGAAGAATCTTCCAAGACAGAGATAACTGAGGGTTCGAGGGGAGAGAACAGCAAGGCCACTGAAGACCTCAGGGTGAAGCTCCAGAAAATCCAGATCTCTGAAGTTCCTCCAGCAGTTGCTAACATGGTCAGCGCCAGACGTCCAGTGTCTGAATTTGGCGAATTGGAGACATGGTTGACAAGGCAAAAGGGGGGCATTGAAATTCCTCCAAGAGGAGAAAGCCTCAAGGACTACCTCTGGAATTGCCATGAAAGGAATGGCGGAAAACAATGGATGTGTCCAAGATGTTCGATCATGCTGAATCGAAGGGTCGAAGCTAACTTCGAAAGGGCTCGACGCGAAAGATGGGAACACCCTGGGAGAGAACCAAACCCTCTGCTACAAGTGTACCCAAAGATGGAGGAAAGCTTAGTGGGATTTTTGGTCAGATGTCACAGGGAAAACACTGAAGTTGCACTTTGTCCCAGATGTGGGGCAGTCTATGATGAAATGCTGGCACAATCATTCGAACGTGTGTACTGCTACATGGGTCGAGAAACTCAGGGATTGCGTCCTAACCTATACGGTTTCGACATATGGACCCCAACGAAAAGACCCGATAGCCCACATCCTAGAGCTCGATGGCGAAGTTGGGACCAAGGAGGAAGGACTGCAATGGCATATAGGAAGCAATTCCAAAAACCAAATCGAGAGATGTATCGATTAGAGAATTACAAACGAAAAAATCCTATGTCCCGATCCCAGTGGAGAAGGCACCAGAGAATGAAAAATGCTCAAAGGGAATATAGGCCAAGAGAAGCTGGAGAGTCTAGTAGCAACCAAGTCCCACATCAGGGGGCAAAGTCAAGAAAACCTCCGGTGGAACGCAGACTATTCAAAGCTGAAAAGATCTTGGATGAAGAAGAAAAGATGCATTCCAGTTCTTGGAAAGAAGAAGATAGAATGACAAATGATTTCGATTCTGATGGGGTGTCATCTATAAACCTCAACTGCAATGTTGTGTCTGTGCTCCCTCATGAGTTTAATCAGGAAACTGAAGTTGAAGACTGCGAAGAGGCTGATATCGAAGAAATGGCGAAACACAGACCTGTGTGTTACTACATGCTGAATAATGGTGCAGTTGAAGAACAGAACGCTTTCTTCGAGAGGCCCGATGAAGGTATGCAAAATCACTTGAAACCACTCTATATAAGGGCTAAAATTGAAAATGTTGGCATTAATAAAGTCCTAGTCGATGGGGGGGCAGCAGTGAACCTAATGCCCGAATACATGCTGAAAAGAATTGGTATGTTCGATACTGATATAAGGCCACACAACATGGTTTTATCTAACTACGAAGGCAAGATAGGACAAACACTAGGAGTTGTTCAGGTGAATTTAACCGTGGGATCAGTCACGAGGCCAACTATGTTTATGGTTATACCAGCAAAAGCAAACTACAACCTTTTGCTTGGGAGAGAGTGGACCCATGGAGTTGCAGCTGTGCCTTCAACAATGCATCAGAGGGTAACCATTTGGAGAGAAGATGGTATAGTAGAGAATATCGAAGGGGATCAGAGTTACTATATGGTTGAAGTTAACCAAGTTAATAAAACTAACTTCGATAGAAACTTGGCAAACATAGGTCCTTGTCATGCTGCAGAGGAGATGTATACCCCAAATAAGAATGCGCTGTACTATTTAACTCTACACCTAAATGGATTCCAGTGGGACCGAGAGATCATGGATGGCCCAACAGATACAGCACCATTGGAGAATTATCCACCAATACGGCCAACAGGCTGGGACGACGACATTAATAATGTCTGAGTCCTCCTTCTTTGAAAAGATTTCGGCTTACGTAGCCGAGAACAAAAGAAAGGCGGCTCTCGAAGCCGAATTATCAAATGTAATGATTAACACAGTTCTAACCAAAAAAGAAGTAACAGATCCAGAGATACATACGAGTTCTAGATCCCTTGGAGATCCGGTTCAAGTCGAAGAGATCATAGGAGAGGAATCGAGTCAGAGGTTAGACGCAATTTACGATGAAGAGCCTCTGGGATTCGAAAAGGACCCAATGGCATCAAATATAAAGATGTTAGCCCAAGATCCACTCGAAGAAGTAAATCTGGGAGACGAAGGTCAAAAGAGGATAACGTACATCAACGCGAAACTAAAACCAGCACTAAAAGCGACGGTCATCAAAATGTTAAAAGAAAACAAAGATTGTTTTGCTTGGGATTACGATGAGATGCCTGGGCTAGGAAGAGACTTGGTCGAACTAAAATTACCAATAAAAGAAGGGAAGAAACCTATAAAGCAGACTCCCAGGAGGTTCGCGCCGGATATTCATTCAAAGATTAAAGCAGAGGTCGAAAGGCTTCTACGTTGCAAGTTCATCCAAACTACAAGGTATGTTGAATGGATTGCTAATATAGTACCTGTAATTAAAAAGAATGGTTCATTAAGAGTATGCATAGATTTTCGTGATCTCAATGCAGCCACTCCTAAAGAAGAATATCCCATGCCTGTGGCAGAAATGCTAGTAGACTCAGCCGCAGGCTTCGAGTATTTGAGCATGTTGGATGGATATTCTGGATACAATCAGATCTTTATTGCAGAAGATGATGTATCCAAAATGGCATTTCGTTGCCCAGGGGCAATAGGTACTTACGAATGGGTCGTAATGCCTTTTGGTTTAAAAAATGTCGGGGCAACCTATCAAAGAGCAATGAATTCTATATTTCACGACTTTATAGAAACATTCATGCAAGTATATATAGATGACATTGTAGTAAAGTCTACCTCAGATATCAGTCATCTCGATCATCTCGGCCAATCATTCGAAAGAATGAGGAAACATGGCCTGAAGATGAATCCCCTCAAATGTGCTTTCTTTGTGCAGGCAGGTGATTTCTTGGGTTTCGTAGTCCACAAGAAAGGGATAGAAATCAACCAAAATAAGACGAAAGCTATAATAGAAACCAAGTCTCCATCCACGAAGAAAGAACTGCAATCTTTATTGGGAAAGATAAACTTCTTAAGAAGATTTATCTCTAATTTGAGTGGACGCACGCAAGCTTTCTCACCTCTACTACGGCTTAAGCAGGGAAAATTTGAATGGCGTGCTGAACATCAAGAAGCTTTTGATAAAATCAAGCAATACTTGATTCATCCACCAATTCTATCTCCCCCAAATGGGAAGAAACACATGCGCCTATACATTTCAGCTTCAGATAAAACAATAGGCAGCATGTTGGCACAAGAAGATGAAAATGGCATCGAAAGAGCCATTTATTACTTAAGTAGAGTACTCAATGATGCAGAGACTAGATATACCGCGATAGAAAAACTCTGCCTTTGCTTGTATTTCTCTTGTATCAAACTTAAGTATTATATAAAGCCAGTTGATGTTTATGTTTCGTCTCATTGTGATGTTATTAAACATATGTTATCTAAGCCAATATTGCATAGTCGAATTGGTAAATGGGCTTTAGCCCTTACTGAATATTCATTGATATTTCAGCCTCTCAAGGCGATGAAAGGTCAAATTGTGTCAGATTTCATTGTCGACCATGCAGTAGTTGAGAGTCATCAACAGTATGTGGATCTAAAGCCTTGGAAGTTATATTTCGATGGTTCGACTCATAGAGAGGGAACCGGAGTTGGAATACTAATAATTTCTCCTGATGGAATTCCAACAAAGCTTAAGTATAAAATCGAAGGCCCTTTATGCTCCAACAACGAAGCTGAATACGAAGCATTAATCGCTGGACTTGAAGCTTTATTAGAATTGGGGGCAACCAGAGTCGAAATTAAAGGAGACTCTGAATTGGTCATTAAACAACTGACAAAGGAATACAAATGCATCAAAGAAAATTTGATCATGTACTTTGTCATAGCAAATAGGTTGCTCAAGAAATTCGAATATGTGGAATTAAAACACGTCTCAAGGACCAACAACCAAGAAGCAAATGACTTGGCACAGCTAGCTTCAGGATACAAGGTATCAAAAGAGAAGTTAGAAGAATTGATTGAAGTAAGAGGGAGAGCAATGTCTACTAAACTTTCCCCAAGTGATCTGGAGAATTCACAATTAGGTTACGCCAACAAAGAAGAGTTCGAAATACTAAACATAGACTCATTGGCAGATACAGATTGGAGGAATCCAATAATAAACTATCTAAAACATCCTTCGATAGATACAGACAGGAAGGTAAAGTATAGAGCCCTGTCATATTTCCTGATGGGAAACGAATTGTTTAAGAAAACTCCTGAAGGTGTATTGTTGAAATGCTTGGGTGAAGCAGAAGCATATTTAGCTCTTTCGAATGTACACAGTGGAGCATGTGGTGCACATCAAGCAGGACACAAAATGAAATGGCTTTTGTTTCGTTATGGAATGTATTGGCCTTCCATGTTAAAAGACTGCATAGAGTTTGCGAAAGGGTGTCAAGAATGTCAAGAACATGCAGGTATCCAACACGCCCCAGCAAACGAATTAAGTACAATAGTGAAACCTTGGCCTTTTAGGGGATGGGCACTAGATTTGATTGGAGAAATTCACCCCAAGTCGTCTAAAGGTCAAAGATACATATTAGTAGGAATAGACTACTTCACAAAATGGGTCGAAGCAATACCACTGGCGAATGTGGATCAAGAGGCCGCGATTGAGTTTATTCAGAAACATATTATATACAGATTTGGAATCCTAGAAAGTATAACTACTGATCAAGGATCAGTCTTTACTGGGCGGAAAATGCAAGACTTCGCCAAAGAAATAGGCTTCAAATTATTTACTTCTACACCTTACTATGCTCAAGCAAATGGACAAGTTGAAGCAGCGAACAAGATAATAATTGGCCTTATCAAAAAACATGTGGGGAAGAAACCCAAGAATTGGCATAAAACTTTGGACCAAGCACTTTGGGCTTGTCGAACGTCTCCAAAAGAAGCTACAAATACAACGCCTTTCCAACTGACGTTTGGTCATGACGCAGTACTCCCAATCGAGATATATCTGCATTCAGTAAGGATACAAAGACAGGCAGATATTCCTCCCAACGTATACTGGGAGTTAATGATGAATGAGTTAGTAGATCTGGACGAAGACAGACTTCGAGCGTTGGAGATGATAAACAGACAAAAGGAAAGAGTATCCAGAGCATACAACAAAAAGGTGAAAGGTAAAACGTTTATTAATAATGACCTAGTTTGGAAAGTTATTTTACCTATAGATCGAAAGAATCAGGCACTTGGTAAATGGTCCCCACACTGGGAAGGACCCTTTCGAATCTTAAAGGTATTTTCGAATAATGCTTATGAAATTGAAGAATTAGCAGAAGATCGTAGGATCTTAAGAGTAAACGGGAAATATCTGAAGAGATATAAACCAAGCATGTACGAAGTAAAGATTGCAAAAACGTAGATATTCAAGGTACTACGAAAGCCAAAATGGTCAAACCGTTACCAAAATGGCTTTATAATCAAAATATATGATAGGTAAAGTAAAGAGACAGAGAAACACCAAAATATTTGTCATTTAAAAGGCAAAAGTGCATGCATTACAAAAGAGATCTAAGAACGTGACCCAAGAACATTTGAGATTACAAAAAAGAAAACATGAAAACCTAGGGCAAACACTTGCTAATTGATCCTTTGATCTAAACCTTCCAAAGCCAGCAGGGGCAAGCTCTCCGCTTTGAACATATCCATGGACCCAGAGCTGCGCATCCTTCTCACTATACCCTTTTTGAGGAATATGTAAGATAGGAGTCTCCCATATGGAAGACACGTCACAACCCCTTGACGAGCAGCAGCCATAGAGACTGCCTCAACAAGCCCTTTGAAGATCATCAAAGGAAAGTTGATTTTCTTCCCACGAAAGCCACAGAGTATAAACTCTAAATCTTCCACCATGATGCTATTTTGATCATGGTTTCGTGGACGAAAATTACCCACAAGGAGTTGGTGCCAAATCCTGATGACCTTGGCGCTGAAAGGGTCATTGTCCATGAGAGTCCTCAACAGAAGGTGAGTGGTCATGTTGAAGCTGTTATCATCAAAAGTCTCCCCAGAGTTGTTGCATCTCATAAGGTTAGAGATAGTGGTGGGAGTGATCCTAATGTGGGCACCTCGAACCTCAGAGATTATGGTGGTTCTACCTTCTAGATCTATGTGTAAAGACGCAAACATCCAGAAATCAGCCAGCATATTGGGATAAACTAGTCCCTCCAAGATTTCATAATAGAAATCAAGCTCTTGGTTGACAAAGAAAGCACTAATGCTTATGGAGTTGTTTTCAAAGTTTTCTTCAGAAACCTTGAACTCTTTTTTTATGCAAGCTCTGATATTGTTATAAGTGAGGGGTACTGCCATTTTGTAGAAAAAATTTGGAAATGTTTTTCTGGTTTTGTGTTGAAGAAAATGCAAAAGGATGCAACGAAGGTTCAAGATAAGGTTCTGTGGAACAAGGGTGAAGAAAATAAGTGTGATGTTAACCTCTTATATAGACCTGGGGACAGGAGTGGAACGGTTTAATTTTTAATGTGTGATTAGACTGCGTTTGGTATTCCAAAGAGGAGTTATGGCTTCCGCCGTTTCCCGCCCTTGGAAGTTGAGATGCAATCATGAAAAACTGATGCACGCACGTCTTAAAGAGATGTTTTGGAGAAAGTGATGTCATCACTTAATAATGATTACGGCTAAGGGAGTGGAAACGTCAAGTCTAAGTTAAAAGGTGCGAAGGATGGTCAGATCACGTGTTTTACATTAATTAAAATTATTGTGGCAAATCAGGAAATAGATTTTGGCGAAATTTGGAAGATTTGCTAAAATTACTGTTTGCGAGGATTGCAAAAATATGAACAAAGTGGGAGATAAAAGCTAAGATAAAAGTTGAGCATACATATATATTCTACGAAGAGTTTGATTACAAAGCAAAAGTACAGCATGATAATGAAGTACAAGGTTTGAGATAACTAATTAAAATCTTTAGGGAGACTATCTTTTATCTTCGAATATTGAATCTCCCAGGAAGACATGCGAAGTTCAATCAGGGCCTTTTGTTTCTTCAGTTCGTCAATTTCAGGAACTAGTTTTCGTGCAGCCTCGAAATGTTGGATTCCTAAACGTGAAGCTTCGGTCAATTCCTGCTCACTGGATTGTTGAAGAGTTGCCTTACGAGATTCAGCCTCCTTTATCTTCTCTTCGAGCAGTTTTATCTCTTGCTTCCAGGAGTTGATGCTCTTCTCACATTCGTCATATGCTTCCTGGTTCTTCGAATATTTAAGCTTAAGGGCTTCACCCTGTTTGGTTGCATCAATAGCAGATTTCCATGAAGAATTATGAGAGGCCATTTTCGCAGTCAGCTGTTCGTCGACATTGTGTTTTCGAAGAATATTGGCCTGGAGTTGTTCGATCAGGGAACCCAGCAAAACAATCACCTCTGAGACTTCTTTCGAAACTAGGAGTAGATCCACCTTTTTCAGAAGTTGATTCAAGCTGTGACTTTTGATAGGATCCTTGCTAAGAGTTTCGATGAGGTTGGTTTCGAAGAACTTTTCCTTTATCTGATGAAGAAGGACAGAAGTATCCTCTTTATTACCAGATTCTGGCTGTACAGCTGGAGAAGTTTCGAGCTCAGAAGGTGAAGTATTATCAATATCCATCATAGCCTTGAGGAAGCTGAGATGATCGGTTTGTTTAAGCTGCTCCAATTCTGAAGGAGTAGGCTTTGTTGGGGCAGGAGTCGAAGTAGTTTCAAGAGAAACTATGGTCCCAAAAGTTGTGGTTTCGTGAGAAACTACTGTGGTTAATTTGGAGGTTTCTTCCATGACATCTTGTTAAGATAAAGTGTCCTCACTACCAGTTGGATGACCAGCTGCATTGTTGCTACCTGAACATTGTTGGTCTGCTTTTTCGCTCTTGTGGGTAGGTGGAGAATCATCAGTTGAATGGCTGCCTTGGACGGCTGTACTAGGAATGATAGTCACAAGAGGTTGAGCGTCTTCGATCACTGGTGAAAGCACATGAGATTTACCTGCATGGAATATTTAGAACATGTCATGGTAAGGAAAGTTGCAAGAAATTTCTTCGCTGTAAAAAGAATATGCATTTACCTTGGAGTTTATCAAGATCAATATTAAGAGTGAAGGATTTGAGGTCGGAAGTGGCTGTGCCAACATCATCCTACAATCATAAGGTAAAACGTTAACTTAATTATTTTAAGTTAAAAATTTATAAAGATGAGCAGGTTAGGAAATCCAAATACCTTAGTTAGTATGTTATCTGGGCTCGAATTGTGGCTCTCGACAACAAAAGCGTTACTACCACCTTTCAAAAGTGATTCTTCAGAAGATACCTTGTCACCCGGTGAAGTAAGTTTCGAAGACCCATATCCCTTTTCTTTTCTTGAAGGAGTAGCGGCCTTCTGCTTTTTCTTTTGGGCTTGTCTGGTTCGAGGTGGAGATTTGTCATCCTCATCTGAGACAACTACTGGAGAGGTTTTTCGCTTCGAATGTGGTGGAGGCTTCGAACTCTGAAAATATAAATTGGGTAAGGTAAGGATGATTCATATAACATACAAATGAAAGATAAAGTATGTTCATACCGTGGTTTTCTTGTCAGCAGTGAAAGAGTCACTCTCACTGGGCTTGTTGCTCTGCGAAACTTCAGAAGCTTTCTGCGCACGGAGCTGTTTAATCTTTCTCCTTCGAGCGACAGCTGTAGTTGGAACTGGAATTAGTATTTCAGCAGAAAAGGAACGTTAGTCAAAGAATTTTGTCTGAATCCAAACCTTCAGGTATTGGAGTCAAGACACGAACATGTTCAAGATCTATATGGAGATGTCCTTTGAAAGTATCCAGGGTATGCTTAGTCGGGACCACTCGTTCAGCGCGTTTTTTAGTACTTTCTTGAAGAATTTTAAAAGCATTCCCACACACGAACCAGTCTGGGAAAGGAGGGCTTAAAGCCACACCAAAATCAGCGCTTGGCAGTGGAGGGAATTTTGGAAGATTAAGTTTGAAAGCCACTTCATAACGCAGTTCTGGTCGAACAGACGAGGGCAGTTTCAACTTATCCAGTTTAGCAGAAAACTTTTCGCGCAAAGTGACTGCAGCTTCACGAACGGTCCGACTAAGGTCATCAGGCCTGTAAATGGTTTCAAAGAACTTTTGAAAGGCTTGTATTTCTTTAATATGAGTCGAAGTACCTTTTTGAAATTTTTCCTGCACATCAGCAAAAGCTTCAGTTAGTTCGCGAGTAAGGCTCTCGGCGTCAAAGATTTGCGTGGTGTAATAGTCCGTCCACCATTGTTGAAAATCTGGAGTAGAGTAAAATACGGGATTGAAAGGGATAGGTGAAAGATTGGTCACATCAGCATATCTAGCAATTTTTGACTCACATTCTTCTTCAGTCAGATATAAAGTGTGCAAACACATGTGGTTCCTTTTCTCGTATAGACACTTGGGTTTTATTTGAACCAGTCCAAATTGTCTCGAAACCAGATTTGGTTGGTAGTAGAGGAGAACATATTGGCTTTTGGAGGGGCGAAGACGGTGATAGAATAATATTGGGGTAAGGAAAGCTCCCCAAATAGTCATGGATTCAGTCTCTTGATCTTGAGATGTTGGTGGAAACTTTCGAGTGAACCATTCGGGACCCACTGTCCTGTTTATGAACGGAGCCATCGAAGGGCTGAATTGATGACACCGAGCAAACATCATGATATATGCTAGAAAATGCTCGCGAAGTTTACCAGTCTCTTCTTTTGGAGTTAGCGAAGCCAACCTGGTTCCTTCTACAGTTCGATTTTTAATATCCGGATCTTCTTCGTTCACAATACCTCGAAATGGGAGCTGAGTCTCGAAAGTAGCATTGAGCCATAGTTGTAGCAGCCAGAAGGGGCCAGCGAAAAGCAAAGAACCTGTTTTATAATTCTTTACAAGGTCTGTTGCTTCACCTAGGTTCTCGTAGAGAAACCCTAGAATTAACTGGCTCAGGTTTAGTTTTGTTCCGGCATGGAGTTGATTAGCCATACAGAGATATCTTTTTGCTACTTGTATGGACCTAGAACAGAAGACGCACCTCGAAAGCCATAAGGCTAAGAAAGCAATGTGCTCTTCGTCTGAGACTACCTCATTATTTTCGTCATGATACTGTTGAATGAATGCAGTATAAGTAACAGTTGCTTCATTGAAGTTAATAGTATCAGTGTCCATGACGTTGGGGTCGAAGGGTTCTCCAGTTGGTAGAAGCCCCGTAATGGCAGCTATGTCGAAAAGCGTGGGGGTGACCATTCCACATGGAAGATGGAAAGTGTTGTGGGAAGCATCCCAAAAATAAACTGACGCAACTAACATGGTTTGGTTGTATTCTAAACCAGTCTTGGACAGTTGGATTAAATCATAAATGCCCAGTTCTTTCCAGAAAGCAGCCTTGTGTTTCTCTACTCTTGCCAACCAGGCATAGTATAGTTCAGGGTCTTTTGCTAAGGGAATTGACCTAAAAACTTTCACAAAATTGGTTACATAGTCTAACCTAATTTTCTCTAGGGCTGAAGGGTTTTCGGTCGAAGATTTTTCCGTATCATCAGGCTTTGCTGAAATAGGACGGCCATCTTCATCTATTTTGTTCTTACTAACTAACGGCCTAGTTTTATAATAAGCAGGAAAGAATTTATTCAGAGAAGGGTTAGTTTCTCCTGGTAACGGACCCATGAAAGCATGAGTTTTTCCAGAAAATTCAAAAGGGATGATTACCTGAGAAGCGTAAATGGCGCGCACTTCCGCAGAATTTGGGTTTGGTATGCACTCTTGATCCCCCATCTGTGTAGATTGTTGAAGTTTTAGAGCTGGTTGAAGAACATTTGAGGAAGACGCCATGAGTAAGTTTGACTTTTTGGAATGGGTTTTTGAATATAATCAGGAGTGTTCTTTTCTGTGGAGAAATAAGGAAATAAGAGGTGAAAGTTATGTGAAGGTTAAAGTTTCGGTATTTAAAGGTCTAACGGAAACCCCTTCAAATCTTTTAGGTAAAAACCAAGAGACACGCGGCAGGCGTTGATTTCATCAAACGGCGGTCGAATAGTTATTAGCTTTACTCCTAGTATATAGGAGTAATGATCAGAAAGTAAGACCAGAACGTGGGAATGTAAGTTATGAGTAGACATCTTTGAAAATGACAAGACATTTTGGAAATAGGGTCATCAATGATTATGACGTCAGTCAATGATCTTGGAACTCTAAAAACGAAATCTTATTACAACAAGAAACGCCTATTTCTCTTGTTTTTCGAAACAGGCATTTATTGGGGGCAATTTGTTAGCTGAAGATTTCGTTTTGCAAATATGATCCTTCGAAGGGTGAAGACTCGAAAGAGGATGGTTCCGGATGACCGTCTTTGAAGATAAAATGGCTCCTGATGGCCATGTTTCGAGGATGAAGAGTTTTTAAGTCATAACGGAGATAATGAATGCTGAAGCTAGTAGGAGTGTATATCTTCGAGACTTAGACAAATTTTACGAAATATGTTAAGTACTGATGCTTAGTGTATTTCCGTGGTATTTTAATGTTGTTATATTGCCACGCGTCGAAGGAGGATTCAGGCGGGAGGATTTGAAATTCGAAGAAGTTTTCATAACTGTCCAGAGACAGATGGCTTTCCGAGGATTCTCATGAGAAACGTGGCATTAGATTAGCGTAGGACCGTTAAGGTCGAAACTAGTATAAATAAGGGTTCTAATGTTATGATTCAGTGTGTTCATTTTGTACAAATCACTCACATATTACTCAAGTATCAAGTGTTAAAGAGAAAGAGTTCGCTGAGAAATGTACGTATGACACCACCATTTTAATACATGTGTATTTTCCCTTTATTTTCAAGTATCTTTCAATATTATTGCATTTCGTTTACTTCTTGCCATTTACGTTTTTTGTACTCATTATTTTCATGTCATTTATCTTTGAAGTATTTAACATTTCTGCACTTTAAGATTTTTTGCACTTTTACAGTTTCATCTCATATTTTATCTTGACTTACCTTTCGCTGAAGTTATACTCACGTGTATAACGAAGTGATTGCTAATTTTGTTTGTTTCGTTCGAAGTAATTCTTATTGACAAGATGAATCATAGATATGGTTCGAATGACCATCAATAACAATCTTTTTGACTATGTCCTAGGATCAATCTAGTCGATCCTGCGAGTAACCAAATCATATTTATTATAGTTTGGAAGACTAGCGGTTGTTTACCGGAAATCACCGTAAACACAATTTTACTATTTTTAGGCCTAAAAGGTTCAATGTCTGCGGGCCTTCCCCGCCGTCACTTTTTTGTAGTTGGGACAAGGTTTTAGACCCGCACTCTCAAATATGCTCGCCCCACCCCGTTTTTTGGCGAGCTTTTGCGGGGCGGACCTAAATAAGGCGGGCATGCCCGATTCTTTCTCTCTGCTACTCCATTTTGTTGTGGCGATCTTGGCACTATCAGTGGGCGACAAATTTCATGGTCTTCACAATATTTGTTGAACTCATTTGAAGTGAACTCTCCTCCTTGGTCAAATCTCATCGCCTTAATGGAAAGACCACTTTCTTTCTCCACAACAACTTTGAACTTCTTAGAGTTTTCAAACACTTTTGACTTTTCCTATAAGAAATAAACCTATGTTTTTTTTTGAAATAATCATCAATAAAGAGGAAAAAGTACTTACACTTACCAAAAGAGTTGGGTTTGAATGGTCCACAGACATCGGTGTGTATGAGCTCTAGCGGATTTGTCGCTCTTGATGTTGATTCCCTTGGAAAGCTTTTCTGAAATTGCTTCCAAATTAGACATCATTCATAGAGTTGGTCTGGGTGGTTGATGTTAGGCAAGCCTCTTACCATCTCCTTATTTGTCAAATGTTCTAGACCATCGAAGTTGAGGTGCTCGAATCATAGATGCCATAGCCACAAAGAATAGGTATAGCAAACCTTGAGATATTTTGCCACATCATTTTGAATGCTCAAGAGGAACATTCTATTTTTTGACATATGAATCTTAGCAATCAAGTTATGTCTATAATCTCTTAAGAAAAGACTATGTTCTTTCAAGTTGATGTCATAGTCTTTCTCTAATAATTGTCCTAAGCTCACAATATTATTCTTCATGTTAGGCACATAGTAGACATTAGAGATGAATTGATGAATCCCATTCTTGAAGCGTACGATAATTTTACCTTTACCTTTGAACGATATCTTTAAGTCATCTCAAAATGAGACATTTCCAGTTGCCGCTTAATTGATCTCTACGAACATTCTTCGATCACCAAACATGTGGTTGCCTCCTTTACACCTTGGCTTAGTGATGCTTCATCTTGCTCATTGAAGCCCTTCTTAACGATATCCCACACATCTTGAACTCCTAGTAACTCCTTCATCTTGATACTCCAGTTATCATAGTTGTTCTTTGTGAGCATTGACATTTGGAAAATGAATCTCCATTCGCCATCTTTTGAGAACCTTGAAGCTCTGGTACCACTTTGTTAGAAATAAGGCATTTTGTGTTGATGGAAAGTGATTATGAATATTGGAAGAAAGTTGATAGGTAGAAGAATTCTTTATGGAAGAGAGAACTTTATATTTTGCTTGATACAAAAGTGTGAGATTATATCCCTGTTTATAGTACTCTAAGAAGAACTCTAGAAACACTGATTCTAGATAGTTCTCATCCCTAAAAGTCTAAAGAGTATTCTAAAAAAGATTACAACAATAAAAAATATATAGACACCTCAAACACTACAAAATTTCTCTAAAAACATTATACAAAATTACTTAGACCCAAAATAACTAAATAAAAAAAAAATCAAATAATAAATTTAGGTTCAAATTAAATACATCTTAGCAACAAAATTGTTCTCATAATCTTTACAATTATAAAAAATTAATTAAGAGTCATCGTTGATAAAACTATTTTGATTCTTATCCTTTCATTGTTTACATTGAGAAAGTGTCAGGTAGTGATCCTTAATCAACAAAAAGACTAGCCACTATCTAAAATATATTGACATTGAAAATAAATCGAGAGTAACTAGTAACTACTTACCATTGAACCTAACAAACTTGACTCTCTTATTATTAATCAATATATTTTTTGTAAGTGGAGGGATCATTGAATTCAAAGACACCTATTTTTGACCATGAAAGGACATCTTAAGATAAATAAAGTTTGATTCTATATAAACGTGTAACGATATATGGTATTTCAGGTTGAATATGTTAAATGCAATTCAATAGAAGAAGATAACTAAAAAAAATTGGCCAGCCCCTCAGTGCATTCATTCAGTCACATGAAACTCAACTCATAATGGCAAAGTGAAGTGGCATTGGTTCATCTTCCATCAACTGAGCTTTCCATGATTCAGTTCACGAATAATTAGTAGGACAACACATCGCACTCACATTAAAATGATTTTTTCTGAATTAACAAACAAATGTCTAACAGTACAAACAACCAACACATGTGAGCCAGTAGCATTTTTCATTTATTTATAAGCTTTGGGGTACAGCTTTAGCCCATTGAAAGCAAATTAAAGGGTCCACTCAGCGGAATGCATGGCAACAAGTAGGTCACAAACAGTATGATAGCCTACCTTAATGGATAAGTAAAATTGATACATTATTACAATTAATTACTCATATGTGAATTTTTTTCCCACACTCCTTAAATTTTTTTTCTTATAAATCTAATATATCATTCGGATTATAGAACTCAGAACGCTTTTTAAAATGTTCAGATATGACTATGGTGTTTGGCTTCAAGAATTCGAACACCACATATAACCACGACTCAATTTTTTCCCATTAGTTCTACCGTTTTAAGTGTAAAAAATCTAAAATTTAGAACCATAAAAATCCGTTATATTATCTTATTTTTTATCTAATTTTGGTTGTATTCATCATGTCATTGAAATTTTCGTAAAAATAGAGGGCCAAAGCCCAAATTTAAACAATGTTATCTCTCCACATTGTGGTGTCCTTCATCTCCTTTTCATACAAATTTTGCACATCTCTAGGACAAGAATCATAAATTTGAATGCCTATGTAATTCCTTACTCCTATTTTATCTAGAGCATTTGTACAACAAATTGAATCTCTACATGCGTAGTTACATCTATAGTCTTCCATCTTCTTCAAATTGTATCTCTACATACGTGGTTACATCTATAGTCTTCCATCTTCTTCAACTCGTGGTGTATTTGATGAACTAACGTTAGTGTGTTGCTTCCCTTATGAGCCTTCATGAAATTTTCAATTGTTAAACAAGAGATTAATACACATTTTCTTGAATTTAAGTGTTATTAGTTCATATGTTTTCCATGTTTTGATGGTTAAGTTCAGATTCTAGAATTTGACCATAAACCATATTGTGTATGTCCAAATTCTAGAATCGAGCTCGCGTCATTCTATAAAGTATTTATATTCCTATAATTTAAAATGTTGTAGATTGTGTGCAGTTTTTTTATTTCTCTATGTGTTGATTTGACTCTGTGATGATTTTTTTGTTGTCAAATGTGTTGAATTGTTGATGTGTTTGTTAATGTTTTAGTAATGGATGAGAATAATCTCAAAGATTTATTAAGGGGAATGTGGTCTCGGTCAATACTCCTGCCAGGTAGGAGCATCAACAAAAGAATAAAGTTGATAAAGTTAAACCGTCTTAGCTTCCACATGATCCACAACTTGAGGATCCTAAGATACGGGCTAAGTCAAATCCTAAGCATGTATAACACGTCGGTATTGACACTTCGCGGATATGATGTGGCCAAACATATTCAGGAGGGAGACGTCAATACATTCGTCCATTAAATATTTTTACAATTTTATTTTCATTTTTTGTTTTATATAACTTTTAATTTAATCATTTTTTCCTTAAGTGTATGCCATCATAGTTTGGTACACTCTTGTACAAACAATACCCCATTAGAGGGTATATGTTTTATTTGGTGATATCGACGATATTCTCAAACAATTCGCCACAAACACTCATGTGGTATACTTGCAATGTTCAGCAATTTAGACTTGGTCGTGTATATATATATATATATATATATATATATATATATATATATATATATATATATATATATATATATATACCACAAAGTTCAAGACGAAATAATTAGTAGAATATATGAACTACTTCAAGTAACATATTAAAGTAATTATTTAATTATTCTTAAAACTACTATAATCATTGTTGTTTACTTATTAGTATATGTTAAAGTAGACATGGATCTTTCGACCTTTTTTTTTTGGCATGGGAAGAAATGATTATCATTCTACTTACATAGATTGAATTACATACTAACCTAGCTATTTTCTTCGACTAAAAGACGTCTATTGTAAAATTGAATGGTTCAATCACACTAAGAATTTTGATGTGTGAGGACAAAGAACAATGACAACAAAAATAATTGACCTTTAGAAAAATAACTCTTTATGTAATAAGGCATCAATTTAACTTGGCACAATAAGATAAAGTAAAGAAAGTAAACATAATAACTTGTTTACTCAGTTCGATCAAATGGTCTATTATGGGGAAGATAAAAGATCTATACTCACTATATTTCAAAAAGTTTTTACAAAAGATTACAAATGCGTTAAAAGAAAATAACCACTCAAGTTCTTAAGAATAATCCCTATATTCAATCCAAGTATTTCACAATCTCTCCAATTCTCTCTATATGAATCACACAAGTCAAAGGTATTTAGAAGTGTTTCTCAACCCCCCTTATATATCTTCAATATTTCCCAAATTTCAAGAACACGCTCTTAGGAATTTATCGTTGCCTCTTTAAGATTACCACTAATATTCTCAAACCCTTTAATGTGTCATCAGCTCTAAAGTTGTGATAACAAGAATGCAAGAGATACATATTTATAACTCGTGAAACTCAATTGATCCATAACAAGGCCAAAACTCAACCGAGAAAACTAGATGGGATGGCTAAAAACCCAAACCACCTTCAGAGATTCGCCGCGCTTCCGCCGAGCTTGAGTCCCAACTGTTGTTGTCCGAATCTTCCAACGACCATTGTTCACAACCGTCTTTCACTACTTTCGACCATCGGACTGCTGTCATGAAGTTCAAACGCTGTCGCCGCCAAATCAATGCCTGAATGCTTTTAAGGAATACTTCAACAACCTCCACCTTGACTTAAAACCAAGATGATCTCAATTTACCCATCAACCACCTTGCTACTCTCAATCAATTCAACATCTATTGAACAATTTTTATCAAGTTCAAGCTTCATTTGAACCTGAATATTGCCATTTGCATCCACTTGATCCCAACCATATTTTTCTACTTAAGTAGTCTAAAAATCCACAAGTATGGTTCATCAACCATCTTTGACTTCCACTTTCAAATGATTCCATGAAGGTCCCTATTTATGAGTTTTTAAATCCTTTAGCCACATTCAAATCATAACACCCAAGGCCTACATACCCATCCCTTTAAGATGGTATAATCTTTTTTTATACCTTATAACAAGTAAAATGATAATTATAGGCCCATGTGATTGTTTTCTCACTAATAGTAGTATCCATAGTAAGAAGCTATATCTCAAAACGAGTATTCTCTATCATAATTTTTAAAAGCTTCATCATGTCCTTACTCTTCTTTCCTTGACAAGACTCAATAAAATTAATAAATCTGCAATTGAAAAACTTTAATCCTACAAGTTCCACTACCAACAACTTATAATCCTTCATACATCTTGGATACCCATTAAAGATACAATCCATAACTTTATCATCAAATTTATTTAGCTTGATTTGTACAATAGAAAAAGTTTTGATGATATTAAAAATAAAGCAGGTTATAGTCTTCATACTTCAATCCTTCATATGTATTTGGAAGTCTATTCTTGTAAATGAACACCTCTTAACTAGTTAAGTTGCTTTGGCATCAAACTTTCCCTAAATACTCAATGAAAACTCAACAGTAACATGCATTATCATCTTGTATTTTATGCAAAACTCATTAAAGTGATTTGAAAAAAACTTCATCCATATATCAAACCTTGACCTCAAATCCCCTAACTCGTTCATGTCATGAAAGTCTTCACTAGTTGATGATGAATGAGAAACAACATTAGAAACTTCTAAAATATATAAACCACTTATTTTAGACCCTTTATATATGATCATTTTACCATGACAAATCTTTAAAACCTCATGTTCAACTTTAGTGCAATAGTCTAGATCATCAAACAAGCTTATGGATAACAAAGGTGAACTACTCCACCTTCCTCCATTTTCAACGTCTCAAAGTATTATTTTCTTAGACACGCGTGATAAGAGAAATCGGAGTCCATGATCCAACCCTCTTCATTCTCCAAACTCTACACCACTAATCCACCGATACTCTCATAACTATCCTCATCAGAGACAACTATAATCTGAACAAAATCATCATTGCCCCTCCTCCTGGGATAATTCTTCATAAAGTGGTCAATTTTATGAAAAGTGAAGCATTTTACCCATGACTTGTCAAATCTATTTGACTTTCACATCCATCTATGCTCACTTGCTCCTCTTGAGACATTAAAGCCTTCACCGATATCGTCAATTTTCGAATATTTCGCCTTTAAAAATTATTTGGATCTTGCGGCCATTTGAACTTCATCCAATGTAATAGTATATTTATTTCCTTAAATAATGGCATCTTTAAATTTCTCAAAGGATCTTAGTAATGAGCTTAACTAGAGTAGAAAATTTTCCTCATCTTCAAGCTCCACCTCAATATTCTCAAGATCATCAATAATCTTGTGAAATTATATCAACCGCTTCACTATAGATTTCTTCTCTACCATTTGAAATGAGTAAAGTTGTTTTTTCAAACACTACCTATGAGCCAAAGACTTGGTCATATATAATGATTTAAGATTTTCCCACATCAAAGCAAGGTTCTTCTCCCTGGCGATTTTCCCTAAAAAACATTCCCCGAGGCACAAGATAATGGTACTTATTGCCTTATCCACCATTTTGGTCTTCTCTTCTTCTGTTAGGCGTATTGGCATCAATGTCTCTCACTTTGCTTTAATACATTTATCTTTAGATAACATTGCTTGCATTTTCATTTTTCATAAACTAAAATTGTTGTCTCCAGAGGACCTATTTGATCTTCCATTTAGAATTCATGGTGCTAACTTGTAAGCAAAATCCTTTTACCTCTCTAAGATTAACACCACGATTTTTGAACCCTTCTCAAAATTTCTGAAGTTTGTAATAACAAAAATGCAAAATAGATATATATTTATAATCAACCAAGAAAACTAGATAGGATGACCTAAAAATTGAACCTTCGTCGTCGTCGTCTACCCGCCAGCCAAAGCTTTGTCGTCGACCCTAAGTATAGGGTGTTAGACCATTGACGTGTGTCTCTAGCACCACCGACTTACACTCTTTATATCCACTACCGTCCTCTGCCTCTTCTAACCACTGTAAAGCCGTCGAACCTTTACATGGCTCCTTATACAACTTTATAGTTTCTACAATCTCAAAATATATTTTCTTTCTGTTCATCACTTATGATCTTTTTTATATTATTTATTTATACATTATGTTATTTATTATGTATTTTAGATGACATGTATTATATATTTTTTTATTACTTTTTGTTACAATATTGCTTTATTAGGTTATTATGTTATGGTTATTGTTGATGTTTTCAAAAATTAAATATCAAACATAAACAAAATACTGACTTAGATTCTATAATCTAAAGATAAATTGATAAGATATTTTATACCGAACAATAATGGATTTTTGATATATAGTCTAGATTACATTGGTAGCTTCTATAGACTATAATTCATATACACTTGTATAAAGTTATGTATTTGGTTCATTGTAATACACAACACAAAATGATGAAATTTTATCCATACATAGTGAAAATAAAATCTAACCTATCTACAATTTAATATGATGAGCGGGTTTTTCCTATTTATTTAAGATCAATAGCGATATTATATTGTCAGGTAAGAAAGACTAAATGAATAGTTGTCCCAACCATCGCGACACAAGAGAGATGTTCATTGTTGAGTGCCATTATTTCCAATCAATCCGAATGGATGTCCTTGGTTTATCTATATGCAACTTCAAAATAATGATAATGTGAGAATATTATTTTTAATATTTGATTAGTAACTTTCTTAAACAAAATTGAAAAAAATATATGAGTGTTCATCTTTAAATAATATAAATGTTAACAATACTTCCTCCCAACTTATTTTTAAATATACGTTAAATAATATTTTTCAAGTTTTTAATATAATATTAATTAATTTAATTATATTATTTTTAATTATTTTTTTAGCATGAACATTGATAGAACTAATTATGAAAGATTATTCAAATTTGTTGGTAAAAGTTTGAGCTTTCAAATTTATAATCTAATTATGACTCTCATCATAATAATTCTTTGAAAAAATTGATACACAAGAAATGATATCAAGTTTCAAAATGGTAACACAGGCTTTGATAGAGACATTCTTCATGTTAAACAATTGACATATATGACATCTACTTCTTTCAATGGACACATGTACTCTTCAATTCACGAGTTTACAATCATTAAATACTTTGACATCAAATATCGATCGCCTTCCCACATAGAATCATACAAGTTAATTGATGTTTCCTAGTTATAATTAGATTAAGTGCAACACAGATGAAACTTTAACAGGAAATCTTGGAGTATCATCTTGTGGTGGCATATTCAGAAATAATTTAGGAACATTCTTGAAAACTTTCTCATATAAGATTTGAGATTCCTTTAAAGCTGAATACCAAGTCATCATGATTGTTATTGAATATGCTAACAACAAGAAATGGAGAAATCTTTTGTTTGAAACTGACTCAACATTGTCCATTCATGCATTTTCTAATTTTAATACTCCCTCCGTTCCTTTTTAATTGTCACTTTTAAACTTTTTATATATATCAAGAAAGCTAATAATTATTGTTATTTTTTTATACAATAATTCTCTTTTTACCTATAATACCCTTAATTTCGTCACATGTATTTGACTTTTTCTCTATACAGTAAATGACTAAGGGTAATTTTAACAAAAGTACAATTAATGTTACCTTAGACTTCACAAGTGACAATTAAAAAGAAACAAAAAATTATTCTAAAAGTGATCCTTAAAAAGGAATGGAAGGAGTATTATAAAGGAAAAGAAGGAGTATTGTTCATTGATTTCCTTTTAATTAAAAGGAATGATGCTTTACACACTATAAGCTCTTTTCGAATTAAGATATCTCACATTTTCATAGAGTAAAAGATATGTGTAGATAAATTAGTCAATGCAAATTTTTTTGTTGACTATGATATTTGATGAGATTCACTTCCTAATTATGCTTTTGAATTTTTTTTTATTGAGAAATATGCTAAACATGTTCAATTATAACTAGTAAAAGACCTGTGCGTCCGTACAGGTCCTTTAATTTTAATTGGTAACCTCTTTGATCACTATTATAACCAATAATTTTTTTTTATGTTAATTGAATAATTATATATATATATATATATATATATATATATATATATATATATATATATATATATATATATATATATATATATATATCTTCAAGTAAAATTTATTTTTCATGATAAATTATATTATTGTCGGTGATGACAATGTGAAATTCTCTGAGTGGTTTAACTTCTAGTGAAATATATTTTTTATGAGAGAGTATGACAGTTTTTAAAACTAAGATTATCGGTGAAGACAATATGAAAATTCTTGAAGTTGTGTAGTTTCAAGTGACTAAACTCTTTATGGTGGAGTATAATTGTCGGTGAAGACAATGAAAATTGTATTATATTTAATCAAGGTGTAGCTTCAAGTGACTATACTCTCTATGGTGGACTTATAGTGACAAACAAAATCCATCACTATAGGTGATTTTGCCATTGATAAAAGACGAATTGTAATAACCGACGGCCATGTTGACCGTGCACTATAATGCGTGACCAACAACGGATTTTTGTGTGTCGGTTAATGTTTTATTGACAGACATATACCTTTACCTACAGTTTCACTTGCTTGTCACTATTTCTCTCGGAAAAATTATTCTTTTTAGCTACAGCATTTGTCCGTAGGTGAAATTGTATTATTAACTAATAATATAGTTAAAAAATTATAGAAACAAATTAAATATTGTCATGTCATTAAAATGTTTAGAAAAAAATCATATTTGACGATAGTAGTTATGATGTTAGGATGATAGCATTTCTAATAAACAATGATGATTTGAGAATTATATATATATATATATATATATATATATATATATATATATATATATATATATATATATATATATATATATATATATATATATATATATATATATATATATATATATATAAAATACTGATAAAATATTCTATTATTTAATGAACTTAAAAATTTTCTTTTATGGGTATATATAATTTATTTATATGCACTCGTAATTATAAATTGATTATATAATTTTAATGTACACTGAATATATCAAATAAATAGTACTACTATATTAAAACTTTCATAAAAAGTTAATCATTCTTAAACATGTAATAAATCATCATTTTAAAAAATTGAAAAATTCCGATATGTAAAAAAATAAAAAAAATGTTAAAAACATTTTAAACCTCCTAAATTTTCATCTTAAATAATTGTAAGTTTGTTATCCATCCAAATATTTAATAACAGAACTCAAAGTCAAACAGATCTCTATTCTTCAAACCAAATCAACACATATCCGTTGATTGATTTTTGCTACCATGGGTTAAGTTTTATGTCCTTTTTTGTTTCTTTTTTATTTAATAAATTGTTTTTATTAAAAAATTATGTTATTTAATTAATATTATTTATAATTTATTATATTTAATATTTATGAAATTATGGTGAATACACCACTACTTATTTTTTGACAACAAAATACATTACTACACACTAAAAATAATTAAATAAAAATATTATTCTATCATTTCATTTATAGATTTTTTGCAACCTACTTAAAATTGGAAGTAACAAACTATGAGCCATGGGGTATAGAGAGTGAAAATGGAGGTAGAGTGTTAGATAATACATTGCTCTGACTTCTCAATAATAAAAATATAGAAGAGAAAACGACATTTTCTTTAGTGGATGTCACCATCACTCAAATGGACACACCTTCTGAAGAAAAATTTAGTCACTCAATTTGCAAGCGTCAATGAAATGCATTATGGTATTGGGTTTACTGTTTTAAAGACAGGCATATAACGTGCAATTAGAAAGTTGGCTTTTACGTCATATACACTTTTCTACTGGAAATGTGCATCTTAACGACTAATAATGTCCACCTTTAGAAAAATATCAAGGTGAGTTTGGTATTGTAATTGATTATTGGATAGTAAGGCTTAAATTATTTTCACTTTCTTTTCTTCTTTTGTTTCCTTTTTAATCAAATAGATGACTGAAAGAGAAATGCATAACTGATGTTTCTTACATAAAAAGTGAAGATTCCATCTAAATCTATGGAAGCATTTGTGTCAGTTCAAATGATACAACTAAAAAAAAGTAAAATTCAATAAAAAAATTAATATGATATAAAGTATATTGAATAACAACATCCACTGTTCATATTTATGGAGGAAGCTGTTTATTGTTGGGTTTTATGAGTTTTTTTTTTTTATAGAAAAGTTTAAGTCTAAGAAGAATAAATAATGTTTGAAATGAGTTTATTACGAATTACGACTTTTCTAATCTTACCGATCAATATATTAAAAATTTAGGAAAATTCTTTGCCCACCTCCCAACCTTCTAGGTCATCTCTGGTGAAAAACCCAAAATACCCCTTACTTCGGAAATGCATCTCTGAAATGCAAGAAAAAAGTGTTTTCGGAGATGCATCTCCGAAAGCGCCTTTATTTTTTCAAAATTTGTCTTATTTCGAAAATGCATTTCCGAAAACACCTTTTCGGAAATGAACTTCCGAAATACTGCGCGTTTTGCAGATTTAGCAAAACAGCCCCCCTCCCCCATTCACTTTACCCTAAATTTACTTCAAACTTCCTCTCTTCAAAAATTTCTGCAAAAGCAAGTGTTTATCAAACATTTAGACATTCCAAAAGCTTCCCAAACTCAACCTAAATCATCCCAATCTCTTCAATTGGTAAGTTTTTCATTTTTTTCAATTTTTAGATCCATTATTAAAATCTCTATTAGGGTGTTTAGAAATTGAAAAAACTGTATTAGATTAGGTTGGTACTGCTATTTAGGTTGTTTAGATTGAATAAAACTTGTTTTGAACTTTGTTTTTGGGGTCTGCCATGGAAGTTGCAGAAAACTTCCTCGCAGGGGTGTTTCGGAAGTTCATTTCCGAAAACACCTCCATTCCCAGTTTCGGAAATGAACTTCCGAATTGTATCAGAAGTCCATTTTTTTTAGTTCTTTATGTTGTCTCGCATATTAATCGATTTCAATTGTTTTCAGAAACATGTCAGGCAACCAAGCACGCATCAGACAGGGTAGAGACACCCAGACTGCGTCGGCTAGACGCGAACGAGCGGCGGCGCAGCTGGCGTTGACACAGGGACGGGGGCAAGGCCGGGAACGACGTGTGCGAGTTCCCGTGGAGATGGACGAGGGTACCTCTACATCTGGATCGAGGAGTCGTCTGGCTCGGGTATCTTCTTCCCGCCAGCGAGAGGAGGAGGAGGAGGAGGTGGCAGTGCCATACCACGAGGCGGAGGAGGTACCGGATGTTGACCCTCCACTCGGGGAGGAGAATGGCTTCCCGGGAGGGCCCAGTGGCACTTCCGTGCTGTGTAACACCCGGAATTTAATTATTTATTTAATTAAATTGTATAAGGAAATTATTTGTTGGAATTAGTCGAAGTTAGAATTATTGGCATTATTATAAGAGGCGTAATTGGAATTATGCGTTGTGTTGGACGGATAAATTAATGATCGAGAAATTAGTCGGTTTAATCGGAGAATAATATTAGAGATAATATTACTATAATGGACTATTATTAATTTAAGTTGATTTAAGCCGTAGAGAATGATATTGAATATGTTGAGTTGGTGGTTCGGACGATTTATTTTATAGTCAGTAGTTAGTCAGTTTGGTGGAGAGAAATAATAATAGAATTAATATTATGGATTATGAGAGTGTTTTATTTAAGTGGGCTTAGACGTTGCGTTGGTGATAGTAATCATGGGGGTGTTAATTAGTAAGCCCAAATGAATATTATAATTATAATAATAATTATAATAAAATAAAGGAAATAAGAAGAGAAGTTAGGTCTCAATAGACGTGTAGAAAGAAGAAAAGTTGGAGAAAGAGGAGAGGTGAAGAAGAGAGCCATGGCGGAAGAGAAAAGCTAGAGGAAGTCCAATTTTCGCAGCAAGTTTCTGCAGTGAGACACCTTAGTAAAACAGACGTTTCTCCCAATCCAACCGTTGGATCGTCGCGGTTCTTGGACACAACGTTCCAGACTCGTAGAGGTAACTTCTGACCGGAGCGATTTTCGTTTTGATGATTTTAAGTCCGTCTGACAAAGCGATTTCCGAACAGGTTTTTGGTGCGTCTCTGCACGTTGTTAGAAAAGATTTTCGGAGAAAAGTTGGAAGCGGCGGCATAAGCTTTGACTACCGGGAGAGTAAAGCAACTCATATCCAAGGTAAGGGTGTGGTTGTAGCTCTATAAACGGGATTATGATGAATGATATGTGGGGCTTATGGTTGTATGATTGCCTCTGTTTTGTGTGTTGTGATTGTATTGTTGAATGTTGAAATTGATTGACGTCTGTGAATAAGGTTATAAAAGTTCAATCAATGGTTGTGGGAAATTAACCTAGAGTTTATAATTATTATTATTGAGGAATTAGTTGTAGAAAATTGCTAGATGTTGGTGGAGTATAACTATAATATTGCTATGTTCCTGTGATGGTCGAAATTGAATTGTATTGGAATCGAAGGAAGAAAATTGAGTTTTAATTTTGTTGGAATATGCTGTCAGCGCAAGTAAGCGCCAAGGTTTGGACGCGGTGCAAACTGAAGGTTTCTGTGGTGTTCGCGGTGCAAAGAGAGGTTTGCGGCGCGTGCTATACGAGTTTTAGAAATATGTTTTGATTTTTGGCTGTTGATGCTTTATGTTGGTTGTTGGGATCAAGCCTTAGTAGGATTAACTTGAGAAGAATCATAATTATTATTAGTGAAGAAATTGGTTTAAATTAATTAGAATATTATACCGTTGGAATTGATTAATTTAATTAGTAGAAATTATAGTGATGATTCTTAGTGATGAGATATGTAGTTAATGGATTAAGTTGTATAAAGATGGAATTGGTGTGAAGAAGAAATAGCAGTAGTAATAACGATATATGTAGCAGGCTGAATTAGTAGCATAATTGGAATTAATAATAGAATTAACGAATAGTAGAATTGAAATTAGAATGATAAGAATTGTTGGTAGTAGATTAATTAATAAATTGAAGAATTAGTACCTAGATGTTTAGGGGCTGTTTTGTAATGATTAAGTTGATGCAATTGATGCATGTTTAAGTTGTTGTTTTCGTTGCTGTTGTTCTGGTTGTTGTTGTTGATACATTGATTAAGTTGCAGGTCTTATGACCAATGTTGTTTAAGTTATTGATGATGCGTTGATTAAGTTGCAGGTCTTATGATCAGGGTTGATTAAGTTGTTTGCGGTTGTTGCATTGTTGTGTTGTGACGTTGTAGTTGTTGTTATTGTTGCATGCATACATTTGCATATTACGTTGGCCTGGATTGGCAAAATGTTTAAGTTGGCCTTGACGGCACCTGTTTAAGTTGGCCTTGATGGCACCTGTTTAAGTTGAAATGCCTCGATAACCTGGCATATGTTTAAGTTGGGAGTTCTGCTCCAATGGTACCACATGCATTTGCACAGTTGAGTCACATTTGAAGTTGTTGTTGTTATTACGTTGTTGTTGTTATTACGTTGTTGTTGTTATTACGTTGTTGTTGTTGTTGTTGTTATATGTTGTTGTTATTATACTTGTTGTTGATAAATAATTATTATAACCGTTGTTGCTATTTGTTATTATAACTGTTGTTTGAATAAGTATGAAGTGGTGAAATTGTATGATCTAATCTTAATATATTATTTATCATACGCTTGTTTATATTGTTGGATATCTCACCCCTTCTGAATGATGTTTCCCTACCATGGGAAATGGACAGGTACTCAAGATAGCGGTGGAAGTTTGAAGTGATTTTATGAAGTCTTTAGTTACTGTTAGTTCGAGTTGGGTCTTGCTCTAATACGTAGCACTCGGGGGATGAACGATTGTCTTTTAATTGTTGTTATAACTATAAGTTGTTAACTTTTAAGTGGAATTTATGAAGTAATATGACGTTGGTGAAGTTGTTTTAGTTTAATAAAAATATTATGCGAAGTGAAGTTGAATAATTGATATTATTATTATTATTATTAATAAAAGTTGTTTTATTTTTTAAAAGAGTAAACAGGTTTTATCGTTTCATCCGAGTTATGTGCTATGTATCTATGATATATGTGATTAAGTTGTTTATTGTTTTACGTTGAATGTGACATCCCAATTGTATGTTGAATTTCCGCACTCTGATTTTATTAAATATTCGTTGGGTAGATTTGGGGTGTTACATGCTGCTTACCTACCGCGATCACGTCGCTCGGCGTATCTGGGAGGGAGAGGTATTTTTTATAATTTAGACGTTTATTCAATATTTTCTTAACGGTCTATTTAACATACTTTTTTATTTGTTTTTTTGTAACAGGAGAGAGAGCCGTTGAAAATGGTGAACCACACCCGGAAGGTTTTCAGTCTGTTTAAACCGACTGCCGAGTGGTTTAACGACGCTGTGAGAGGTTCAGGGCTTAGTGGGCTCTGCATGACGGGGTATTCCACCATCATCCACGGCATGCAGGGGGCCTTTGTGAAGCGGTGGCACAAGGAAACGTCTTCTTTCCACTTGCTGGTTGGGGAGATGACGATCACCTTGCATGATGTGCAGTGTCTTCTCCACCTGCCGATCAGGGGGCGCTGTTGACCCACTCCCGGATCCAGAGGATCGAAGCCAGTGAGTGGATGGTGCTTTATTTGGGTATGGAGCCCGAAGCTGCTGACTACGAGTGCATCACGACATCTGGGCCTCATATCCAATTCACCACACTGAGCCGCTATTTCGAGCACCACCTGGACGCGGCGGCCGATGCCGAGGATGCGGGTGACGACCTATTTACACATTATCACCGTGGCTGCGCTCTCCGGTGCTGGTACATGCATGTGGTAGGCGCTGGGATCTTTGTGGACAAGAGTGCGAGGTACGTCGACGTGACCTACCTCCGCTACTTCATGGACTTGACCACCGTTCACCAGTGGAACTGGGGGCAGCTACTCTGGCATACCTATACCAGAAGCTGAATGAGGCCTCCAACTGGAGGACGAGGCAGTTGACCGGATCCGGCACACTACTCACGGTACGTTTCATTTTAATTGTTTCGTATTTATTTATGTTTCGTATTTGTGTTTTGTATTTACTTATATTTCGTATTTATTTATGTTTCGTATTTACTTACGGTACGTTACATTATCGTATTTGTGTTTCAGAGCTGGATCATCTCTTACTTCTCCCGGTTCCACGGCTTTCACATTGATCCTGAGTACGTTGACGCCATGCCCAGGGCCGCCAGATACGTTCTCCAGAGGGGGAACAATGCGGTGGGACAATACCGCGGGTACCTGGACCGCACGATGCACGATGACGTCACCTGGAGGCCATTCAGCGACTACACTCAGGTTGTCCCCTTTGATGGCATATCTTTATATTCTGGCTGGTTGGCATGCGGGACCAGCATCATGGTCCGGTATCTCCCTGAGCAGTGCATGCGGCAGTTCAGATTTGTGTAGATGATACCCAGGTCACCTTTTGAGGCTGCTCCCGACACAGTGATCAGAGTGCAACTCACTGCCATATTTGAGGATTGGGAGCATCATGTGGTACCGGAGGAGTATCGTCGTATTCGGGTCACCCAGGACTGGCACAGTGTGGAGGGGTACGTCACATGGTTCTACAGGGTGTCACATCCTCTGCTGACACCCGACGCTCCCGGCGCTCCTAGGCCAGCACACGAGGAGATCCTGGAGAACCAGCAGGCCGAGGATGACCACGCCATTGATCTCCTGCCGATCTGCCAGCGGATAGAGATGCTTGGGCGGGACGCGTTGGATCGAGGTGTCATTCATCAGGGCGGTCCAGAGGCAGTCGCCGTGATGGAGATGATCGTCACTGATGTGGGCCGTGCGGCGGCATACAGGCGGCAGAGGAGGTCCTAGGGAGAGAGGGTTAGGCATACCCAGTAGTGGTCGGGTTTATTTTTTTTTGTTTTCGGATTGTATCTTTCGTACACTATTATTATTTGGATCGGATCGGCTTGTATATATTACTATTTTTATCATATTAGTATATTAGTATTTTCTGTTTATATATCGCTTATTTTATTTGTTGTCTTCCTTTAATTAAAAATACGAGGCAGTTTCCAAAAACATAAAAAAAACACAGTTTCTGCATAATTCGGAAGTTCATTTCCGAAACCCCCCAAAATCTGAAAAAAGGTGTTTTCGGAAGTGCATCTCCGAAAACACCCGGTGTTTTCGGAGATGCACTTCCGAAGTCTGAAAAATTTTTTAAAAAAAAATATTTCGGAAATGCATTTCCGAAGCAGGGGTAAAGTGGGATTTTCGCTGGGGGTGACCCCCATAGGGAGGTGGATAAAAAAAATTTCAAAATTTAAATGTTCAACCAGACCAGAAGAGGCTCTATTCTACTTCTTCTATTTTTTTTTTATAAATAAATGTTGACTTTTTAAATTTGTTGAATAATAAATATATTTGAACTTTATAAAAATTAGATATATTAATTATTTAATGAATCTAAAAAATTAAATTTTATTTATAAAATAAGAATAGAGGAAGTATTTATTAAGCCTTTAATAAATAAACACAACATATTCAAAATAAAATTATATAGAGAAAAAATATAGAAATATTTTTAGAATTTTTACTCAATAAAATTTAGTTTTTCACATTTTTCTACTCTTACAAATTTCATCCTTATAAAATAGTATAATTATTTGTTGTTTCCAAGACATTTCACACTGAACTTAACAATATACAAGTGAATCAAGGTAGACACATTTGTGAGAATTACACTGCTTAATCACCCAAAACCTTAAGATGATAGGTGAGTAAGTTCTCTCTGCTTAATCACATTATTATTTCCCCACTTAGTGACACTTTTATTATTATTTTAACTATTAACTATTGTATCATTGTAAAACTTCTTCATGTGAGCTAACTGATTAACATGTTACTTTTTTTAGTCTTTCATTATCTTTAGAAAGAGTAGTAACAAAAGTGTTGTTGTTGTTGGTCTTCCATTGATGAACGAAGGTTAAGTTAATGATGGTGAATCTCATGACAAATTGTTGAGTTGTTCATCAGAGTCGTCATTAGGTGGAGAAATGCTTACTCTAATTTTTGAAAACGGGAAGAAACTTGGAGGAAAATTGCATGGTGATGGTTCCCGATTCCAGTTTGTTGCGGTTCTGTTGTTTTTCTTCTATGAATCTCACGTAGCAAAAAGCTGTTCTCCTTTTTTGAAATATTCATTTCCAAAATCCCATGTTTTTGGTGAGAAATGGTGTTGGGACTAATTTGTGTGAGTCTAGAGAGAGTAAAATGTCTTGTGTTGTTGCCTATGATTGATTAATGGACAACATTACAACAGATAATGGATTTCATATAAGTAATTCCAACATTTTTTTAAAATAAAATAAAATGAGTGTTTATTAATAAATTATTTTATTTATAATTGTCACATCATTAAAAACTAGTAACGTACCCGTGCATACGCACGAGTTATGGTTTGATATGCGTATTTATTTACATAATATATTTATTTTAAATCAAAAATAAAATTTGAATCAAAACTTTTAGATGATAAATATCATCTTTCATATATAAAAATATTTAGATCATTAATAGATTTTTCGCATATACAAATATTATTTATGTTTCTGTATCGTTTTCAAAAATATCTAAATCAATTGTAAATTTTCATATATAAAAATATTTAGATCAATAGTAGCTTTTTTTCGCGTATACCTTATTTGAATAAAAAATATTGGATCATAAATACTATTTTTCATATATAAAAATATTTAAATCATTAATAGATTTTCCCATATACAAAAGTTATATATATTTAGGTATCGTTTACATAAAAATATTTATATCAATAATAGTTGTTTTCCCGTATACTTTTTTTAATAAAATTTTTTTGGATCATAAATATCATTTTTCGCATACAAAACTATTGAGATCAATAATATATTTTTTCCCATATACAAATATTATTTTTGTTTAGGTATCATTTACAAAAATATCAGAATCAATAGAATTTGACTATAAATAATAATAGTATGTTACAATTGAATAAGTAATACACTTTTTTCCCGTAGATATATATATATATATATATATATATATATATATATATATATATATATATATATATATATATATATATATATATATATATATATATATATATATATATATTTCTACTATTTACATTGATAACATATATTTGTGAAAAAACATCAATAACGAATAATTTTTCTAATATTTGCAAACATTATTTTAAGAGAAAAGGGGTGATGCACTGACAGTGTAAAATATTTTTACACTGTCAACCAATCACCACCCATGTATCCAATTAAACCATTTTTTTATTAAAAAAAAATTTAATGACATGGCACATTTATGATTTTCTATTGGATGACAGTGTAAAATTATTTTACTGCACTACCTTTTAACTCTTATTTTAATAGTATAAACGTCATTAATGACATATATTAATATAATAATATTTTCAATCATATAAATTAAAGTTAATGATAAATGACACATATTTTTGTATTTTATCCAATAACACATTTTTAAAGTATATGTTTAAATTCATTTTAATTGAAATAATTTTTTTAAAACTAAAATTATTATTATTTTCTTAAGAAATATTGCATCTTAAAATAAAAATTATTTTAAATTATATTTCTTCATTATTAATATTCAATTACTAAAGATAATTTTTAAAAATTGAATAATATTCTAAATGAAAATTAACAATCAATTATAATGATCATAGTAATTAATTTATTAAAAAATAATTTATTGAAATATTTTGATTAATAATTTATTTGAAATAGTTAGAATAAAGTATTAAAAAGTGAAAAGTGAAAAAATTAAAAACGAAAACTGAAAAGTGAAAAGTGAAAAGTCAATTGGAAAGTGAAAAGTGAGTTGTAAAAAATCAACAAAAGACATTTTTATCTCCAAATTATTAATTTAGACTAAAATAATAAAAGGTTTTTTTTTTTAATTTCCAGAACAATAACTTTTTTTTATATTATAGATATTTTTTTCTTACTCATTACTACCACATTCAAAATTGGAAGGGGCCAACAAAATTAAAGAATCGAAAAACTGAATTTAAGAAGACTAAAAATTAAAAAATCATTATAAAATACATTTAAGTCTTATATAAATGAGTTACTCATCTAAAGAAGAATTTTTGTCTTATACTCCCTCCATCCCAAATTATAAGACGTTTTAGACATTTCACAGAAATTAAGAAATACAGTTATTATTTTATGAAAAAAAAATGTATGACTTTACAAACATGTTCTTCAATAATTACATTAGAAAGCGAAATTAAAAGAATTGAAAGAATAAAGAGAAATAATAAAAGAGAATATATTAGACAAAAAGTCATTAATAATGTATTGGAATTCTAAAATGACTTAGACCATCTTCAACGAAAAGGTCATTTTTATGGTTCGCCAGCTGGACACCAACATTTAAGAAAAAAATAGATATTGCAATTGTGCTAGGTGGAGAACGTTACATTGCACTGCAACGGTTGAACGAAATAAAAAAATATTAAAAATTAAAAATTATAAATGTGGTATGTTTCACCCAATAGGTGATTTTTAGAGTTTCATCATTAGAATGATAATTTAATGAATTACTTCAACATGATGTGATTTAATGGATTCTATAAAGAACCCAAAAACAAATTATACCATTAGAGATGCTTTTACAATTTGGGATAAATAATTTTGACAAAATTAAATTATAATTTGGGACAGAGTTAGCAGGGCCGGCCATTCACCGGGGCAACATGATATACTGCACTGGGCCTCACCATTTTAAGAGCCCCATTTCTATAATTATCAGGATAAGAAAAATAAAGAGACACTCAGTTGAAAAACGAAATTAAGAGTGAGAACATTTTTCGCCACGTGTAAAAGAAACCGTGTTACTGTATTAGACTCATTGAATTATATTTTTGTTCTATGTTTCCTCTCTCTGTTATCTGCCTTTATAATAATAAAATATTATCAATCTAAAAATTTAATGAGTGTCTATTTTCAGTATGTGGTCTCTAATACTATCAATCATAGAACAAATAAAAGGATTCAGTATGACCAATTGTTAGTTGGTCCAGTGGTGATTGGCGCTGGACTTGGTAGGGAGAACCACGGTTCAATCCCCCGCAACTGCGATCGAGAGGGGGATGGAACCACTTGATGTCAGAACTCGCCCCCGAATAAAATCATTATTACCTTTAAAATAATTTTTCATTCTATCTTAATTACTAATTTCTGTATTACATTGTTCTTTTGTTTAATGTAATTTCATTGAATAATTAAATTAATTTGTAATTTCCTTTACTTATAATATTAATTTAATAATTTATTGCAGGAACACAACTTTTCATAATAAGACTACTAATAAATTATTTGTTGATAAATATTGTGGAGTTTGGAGTTGATCATAAAAAAAACATAAACATAGTAGTTAATATATAATTATATTTTTATACGTCGTTTTAATTATTATATATATATATATATATATATATATATATATATATATATATATATATATATATATATATATATATATATTTTAACCTATTTAAATTAGAACTGGGCCTCTTGATTAATTGGACCGGCCCTGAGAGTTAGTACACTACAAAAACACCCTACTACCCTATTAATAAAACGTGGTACCAAACTAACATTCCATTCTCCTAGTAAGTAGTAACTAAGTAGTACCTATAACACATATCTCTACCTCTAACGGTCCCTTGATGGAAAATGCGTCTATTAATTCTCACCTCCGGTCTTAATTATAAAAAAAGATTTGTTTTTTAAATATATTAAATAAATAATGTATTTAGACAATATGTTGTTTAGATATTATTTATTCAATATATTTAAAAGAAAAATTATAAATGAGACCAAAGGAAATATAAAATAAGAAAAATGATTTTTACACTACACTAAACATTCACGAGAATGTGAACGGTGTTTTTATTTTATTTTGATTTTTTAATATATTTTTAAAAAAAATTATTTTGATTAATGAAATGTTAAAACTTGGTAAATACAGTTCAAAAATTGATTACTATATATTTTGTCATAAAAAATTAATATATATTGTACAAATTTTGGTTAATCGCATTTATAAAATTGGTTAATATAGTTCAGAACTTGGTTAATGAATTTTCAAATATAAAAAAATATTAAATAGTAAAATAAAGTTGATTAATAAAATGTAAATGTTGGTTAATACATTTATAATTTAGTGTCAGAACATGATTAATAATATGTATTTTATTCGTTAATTAAATAATGAAATTGGTTAATAATTTATAAATAAAATAATTGATTAATGACATATATTTTTGTGGTTAATACAATTGTGAAGTTAGTTAATAACAAAATATTTTTTTAAAATATTTTTTTTTAAAAATAAAATATATTTTCAAAATAAAATATATTTTCAAAATAATATTATTTTATTAAAAAATACTAAACGGTGTAGGCATTAAAATAAAAAATACTTATTTTAGCTTATTATATTGACATACGTATTTACCATACATTACTTATTACATGTTTATTGTTGTTTTTTATTTTCTTTTCAAAAATTATTCAAAATATTTATAAAAATAATTTATAATTATATTTATTCAAAATGTTTGACTAGTGTTCATATCTCAGTTCATAATTCTGGATTAATAAGACTCATTTCCCCTAAGGATCAGAGAGATATAAAACCTCAAAAAATATATATATTTATTTTATTTTAGTTCATATTTTGTCCAAATAGGACATAAATATTTCCACCCTTTCAATTACTCCTTGCCCACATATGAATGAAGAAGTTGGTTTTCACGTCTCGCTTACATGTAACCTGGTTCCCTACAATAGTACTTGAGTTCACTCTATGGCCATTTTGAATTCTAAATTGGGCCTCCATTGTTGAATAATAAAAACATGGGCTTTAAGGTTAGACTCCAGCAACACTATACTAAGAAGATTCTACATACCATCCTCTAACTTATAAATGGCACCCCCTTTATGGTGTTTTGTTGTAAATATCCTTACTAAAATACTGGAATTTTCGAAAATTACATGTGAATATTGAAAATTTCAAAACATTATCGAAAATTTCAAAAAATTACTCTAATTTATTGGAAAACTTTGTCTGTTATTGGAAATTTGAAATTTCTAGAATTCACCAAAACATTTTGGAAATTTCCAAAATTTCGGAAATTTCCAAATTTCTGGTATTAATCCAGAATTTTTTTTTCAATTTTTTCCTTGATTTTTCTCGAATAACTAAATCAGTAAAATAGCTACCCGACTGAATATATACGTGTAATAACTGTCATACATACAAGGATAGTAAACCAACTATTTTGGCTTCCTAACTTCGTTTTCCCAATGATTAAAGCGACCCACATATGCTGATTCTAATGCTTTTGAATCATCAATTCAACTTTGTCTCCAACGGTCAGTGACGGGAGGCAATGGGCAATCAAATTTCAACTTTACCTGAACCCAATGCTTGTCGTTTACAAAACCAATAACAATGACTTTATGCATGCTCGTATATATAGGTGGAGCTAAGGCAAGAGGGAAAAATGTCATGTCATGACAACAATAATGACAACAATTTATCCTTCCTCCCTGGTATTCGATTAGCAACATCTGAACTAATAGTGACAACAATAATGTCATGTCGCTTACCAGTATCCGGTACCCATGCAAAAACTTCGGATCGGAATTTAAATATTTGTCAATTACGACACATAAATATTAAACTATCACTTTCATAAATACGAGAAAATAATTCAAAATTGCATTAGTTGAATAGGAAACATATGGTATTTGTGGTGAAGAACTTCGTAAAATTTGTACAGGAATCCATCAGAGAAACTGTCAGCTCTGACAAGAAAAGAACAAGATCTGCAGACATACCGAAAATTTCAAGCAATTCCAAAATTTCCGGTAGAATTTGTGGCTAACCGGAAATTTCAAAAATTCTGGTAAGTTACTTAAGTTTTCTCTTTCGGCCCCGGAAATTTTGAAATTTCCGATTATTCGCTACCAAAAATTTTTAAAATACAAAATATTTCCGAAAAAAATCAATTTCGTGTACTAGAAATTTCTAAGAGTGTACCGAAAATTTTAAATTTTACTGATTTTGAAAAGTGAATTTCTTAACAAATGTAACTATTTTTTAAGTAAATACTATCAAGGGCATTTTTGTCAATATGAAAATACAGGGGGTGCCATCTATAACTTAGGGGGTGGCATGTAGAATCCTCCTATATTAAAAGATGGAGGATTTAAGATGCCACCTCCAAAATTATATCTGGCACCCTTTAATTTTTCTTAATACCAAAAATACTCCTTAAAAAAATAACATTTCCGAACAAAATTTCTGGTACCATGATAACAATTTCCGGTATCAATAAAATTTTCGGTAGTTCATTTGAAATTCCTAATACGTTACAAATTTTTTCAAAAATTTCACAATCTACCATGTTGTTCCGAAAATTTAGTTGAAACGTGAAATTTACGGTAAAGTGTTGAGTCAAATTTTTTTAATAATCAGGATTCTGCCGACAGTTTTGTAGGGTTGTGATTTCACCGACAATTTTGTAAGGTCAAGAATGAATCCAAGATTGTATAAATAGGGGCATATGTTATAGAGAGAGACATCTCCAAAAATGTCTCTTCCTCAATTTCTGATTAAGGCAGAAGTGTATTTCAATGAAAACAATCCTCCTATTGAGTTCAAGCTTTTGGATGGTGCCTCATTTCTCACCAACTTGACTAATAAGTTGAATGAATTGCTGTCGGATAACGAGAACAGAAGGGTGGGAAAGATCGAGTTTAGTGAAGATTGGGTTAATAATAATATAATGGTGAAATACAACCTGATCGAGTTTGATTCGCAAATTTAAAGATATGTCAATGACATAATCAAGATGCTGAAACGTCCAAAATCATCAGGTAGTACCTAGGTTTTCTGTTTATTTATTTTTAATTTATGATTGGTGTATTGTCTTGTGTTGTGTTCATCTTCGAATTTAAACATGTAATCACCAAAAGACTATGCAATAAAAGTATTGTGAGAAGTAGTTTGAGTCACAAAATATACAAAATATATAACTATCTAATCAAAAATCTAAGTAGGCCCCCCACAGGCTATGTGTGCTACACGCGATAATCTTATAAAAACCTTACCATCCCGATTTATCAAACCCATGAGGTTATCCACAATAATGATGATCATCTAGAGACGCTCCTGGTCATCTGAGCCTGGTGGAGGTGGTGGTGGAGGCACGTCGTCGGCATGTACCTCAACATCAAAAACCCTAGCAACAGAAGGTCCCCCATCATCCGAAGACTCTGTAGCAGGTGGTATGAGACGAGGATGTGATGTAGTGAGATACCATTCCAGGTAACCATCCTTGCATTGCGATGGGTGCTGAACCCTCACTGCCCTATATCTAATGTCACGAGAAAAGCTGGTGATGTGAATATTAAGAATGATTCTTTCAAGATTTAGCCATCTCTTAATAACATGATAATGTTTTAACATGTTAAAATTCATACTTCATTCAAGAGGAATCTGATAGTAATAAAACATTAGTATAAAGGAAAGGCAATATACTCTTAGTTGGTGATTATATTTTTTTGGGTTGAGTTGAATTTATTTAAGTTTAATACCTATTTTTATCTTGTATCTTGTACTTGGGGTTCATTTTGATCCCATTAGTTTTAAAAATATCATTTGAGTCTCTTAGCACATGTTTACTATACAAAGATAATGAAATAAGGGAGTAACAATTGATATGCTTAAATTGTTCATTGTTCCCTAACAATGCATACCTGTAATAAAAAGAACATTGTTTATATTTTGAAATAGAATTTCAAAAATAAATGTTTTGAAATGAATATGGAGTATCTCCATGATGCATTTAAATTGTTCGGTCAAATGCACAAACAAATGGTGTTTCATAGTTTAGAAAGACTAAAATGGTATGTGATGGATTGATCCTTATTTTTCTTGTTTCAAACATATGTAGTAACATTGATGTCTAGCTAGGTTCTCTTCTCCAAGTTATATATTCACTATTTGTGTTGGCATTGGTTTTATTTTTGGACATGTGTGATATTGTTTCTATGTTTTGCTTGCAAGTTAATTTGATATTTTTAGATATTGGGCTAGCTTAGAAATGAATATATCACTCTTCTTTTAATGGTAATAAACTTTTTTTTTTTTACAAATTTCATTAACCTAATTATAAGTTAAATTTGTAACCTAAATATTATAGTTTTTTTATTAATATGTAACTTCCCAATTATTTATTAATAGTTGAACAATATCGTTAAAAGATTTTTTGTTTAAAGACTTTTTCAAACTTAGAAGTCCATGTCCATGAAACTTGGATCTAAAACATTTCTTACATGTTCAGTAGGTTTGTTTTACCAATGCTAATTTGGCTTTGCGTCTTGTGTATTCATTGTATGATTCTATTATGTCCAAAAGGAAATTTAACTTAGAAAACTATGTGTTAAGCAAGATTCTTATTTGAATTGTATACTCATATTTTTCATATTTTTCCATTTCTTTAATCAGATAGAGGTATATTTTTTAATTTTTGTGTATGTTATAATTATGTTTGATGTGTGGCCCAAGTGAAATTTTCAATTAGACTAATAGGGACAATAATAACTGGGAGACATAAAGACAAAGCTATAAAACATTTCTATATTTTTTTATATGTTATAATTATATTTTATTTTATTTCAAATTATCGTTATATCTTCTTATACAAACTAGCGGGATACCCGTGCTATCGCACGGGGCCGTTTGGATTTAATATTACGTGGATAAGATTTATCTTATAAAGTTATTCCGTATATATTTAAACAATACACATATTAATTGGATGACTATCGGAATAAAAATTAAACATGTAGTATGTTAAATAATAGTTAACGATGTAAGAGCTAATAATACATCCAAATTTTAGCTCTTTAACTAAAACAATAATTACACGTCGCAATATGTCATTTGTCATTTTTTAAATTTGTTTTATGGATCATAAACATTGACATAATCACAAATATAAACAAAAAAAATATGTAGCAACCTTTATGCATTGATTAAAATAATATAACAACATTATACTTATACTTATTTTTTATATTTATAAAAATACTTAGAACCCGTTTATAAAAACACTTATTTGATCAAACGGTGGGTAAAATAATTTTATAAAAATAATTAGTAGATTTTTCTTGTTTATTAAAATATTTGTAACTTGTTTCCGTTTATAAAAATAATGGTATCACCAATATACTTTTTCGCATTTATAAAAATATTTTTAACTTATTCACGTTTATAAATATAATTGTATTAATAGTAGACTTTTCCCGTTTATAAAGTTATTTGCAATTTATTTTCGTTTATAAAAAAAATTGTATCAACAATAGTCTTTTTTCGTTTATAAAAAAAATTGTATCAACAATAGGCTATTTTTGTTTATAAAAATATTTGTAGCTTATTCCCGTTTATAAAAATATTTGTATCAACAATAGACTTATTTTCGTTTATAAAAATATATGTAACTTATTCCCGTTTATTAAATCAATTGTATCAATAGTTGATTATTCCTGTTTATACAAATATTTGTAATTTATTCCGGTTTATAAAATCAACTATTTCGACATTAGACTTTTACTTTTTTCCGTTTAATAAAAGTATTTGTAATTTATTCCCTTTTATAAAATCAATTGTATTAACAATGCTTTTTTCCCGGTTATAAAAATACTTAAAACTTATTTCAGCTTATAAATATAATTGTATCAACAATATTTTTTTACTAATTTATTAAAATATATGTAACTTATTTCCCTTTTAACATTATTACATATTTAATTATTTTAAAAATAAATAAACAAATAATTATTAAATAACTTAGCTATAATATGGTTGAACATAAATATGCATTTAGATTGATTTATTTTTTATTTAAATTCACAAATATAACTCAATTATTGTTAAAAATATAATATATCTTTAACTATAAATTAGCCATACTTAATACTCTTTAGATAATTAAGAATAAATTTATCATTTAATTAATTATTATTTAATACTCTTGAATCTAATTGAGTCACATCATCATTTATTTTCTGCATATTTATTATCGTGCATATTTATAATTCCAAATATATAATCGTGCATAATTAACATCTACCAAATATATATAATTTTAACATCTTCCTCTTATCTTTATAAAAATATTTGGATCAATGTCGACATTTATAATTCTTCTATAATAATATATAATAATTTCACGATTATATTACATTTCTGTTTCTATTGTATAGAATATTTATTTAATACTAATATTTTATTTCTTAATTTTTATCCATTATTTTTTATCACTATCACCCTAAATATTTGCATCTTTATAATTATACATTAATTAATATTATAATCATTTATTGCATTTACATTGAATTATTTTATTATTTGTGTTCACAAATATAACTCAATTATCATTTAAAATATAATATTTTCTTAATTATAATTTATTATATGTTTAATACTCCTTAAATAATTAAAAAAATGTTTGTTATTTATTGAATTAATGTTTATATTTTATATAAAAAATTAATTATAAATATGATATTCCTATTAATGTTTTTAAAACTAACTGAGTCACCATGTATTGTATATGTTTGTGGAATTTGAATATGGAGTGTAATGGAATACATGTATTAAAAAATAAAAATAAATGATTTCGTTTTTATTTATTTATAAAGATGATTACGTTAAATGGTATTGACAATAAAGGTAATGATTATAGATGTGAATTTTGAATATGGATAGTCATCGTTGGAATACTGAAATACATTCATTGCAATACATTAATTACAAAATAAAAAATGATTTTGTGCTTAATATTTATTATATGGAAGGCATGCATACATTGCAATGATGACTCTAATTTAGTGCATAATACTATATTTTGAAAATTAATTAGCAATTTATGACGAAATTACAAAAATCATAATAATTAAAAAATCGCAATTATGATTATTTAACGTTTTAGATTTTCTAAGTTTTGGAAGAGAGAAATACAGCAATTCTTCACTTATTGCAGTGATAAAAATAGTAAATAATGAAGCAATGAATCATAATTAGAAAATTAATCAATATTGAAAATAAACTATAACAGTTCATATGCATATTTGAAACTAAATATTATAACATAGTTGTACAACTGAATTATAATATTGTATCAACAATAGACTATTTTTGTTTATAAAAATATTTGTAGCTTATTTCCGTTTATAAAAATATTTGTATCAACAATAGACTTATTTTCGTTTATAAAAATATATGTAACTTATTCCCGTTTATTAAATCAATTATATCAATAGTTGAGTATTCCCGTTTATACAAATATTTCTAATTTATTCCGGTTTATAAAATCAACTGTATCAACATTAGACTTTTACTTTTTTCCGTTTATAAAAATATTTGTAATTTATTCCCTTTTATAAAATCAATTGTATCAACAATAGCTTTTTTTCCGGTTATAAAAATACTTAAAACTTATTCCAGCTTATAAATATAATTGTATCAACAATTTTTTTTTTAATTTATTAAAAATTTGTAACTTATTTCCCTTTATTAATATAAGTGTATCAACAATATTATTTTCCCTTTTATAAAATATTTATAATTTATTTCCGTTTATAAAATAAGTTAACAGTAAACTTTTCTCCGTTTATAAAATATAAAATATTTGTAACTTATTCAAATTTATAAAATATTTGTAACTTATTTGAAAATATTTGTAACCTAATCATTAATTTAAAAATATTTGTATCAACAATAATTTTTTCCCTTTATAAAAATATTTGCATCAAAAATAGATCTTTTTCGTTTATAAAAATGTTTATATCCAAGATACATCTTTTCTCGTATTTAAAAAGAATGTCGTTTTAAAAAAATTAGATTAACAATATACATTAAAAAATAAAGTAACACTTACTTTTAATTTATGATAAATAATTTTTTAACTTCTATATTATAAAAAATTTAGTTTAAAATTTTTATTTAGTTTTAGTATTTTTATAACTTAGAAGATTGAAAAATGTTAAATTTTATAATTTAATATTTGAATGTGGGCACCAACTATAATTTATAAATTGCTTCATTAATTGAGGCCAAACTTTTTAAAATAGATGGTAATGTTTTTAATTTAAACGTGTTTCATATTCTTATTAATTTTCTCATAAAAATCTAAAACATTAAAAAAAAAATTTTATTTCGAAAAAAGAATCTCTAATTTTAATTTTGTATAAATGATTAAAACAAAACTAATTTGTAGTATTAAAAACCTAAGGACCAATATCTGTTATAAACATATCACATTAAAATAAATAAGTAATAAATTGTAATTACAATATTAAATGATATTTTAACCTTTATTATAGTTGTTATAATTTAATTGCATTTAAGATCTAAACTATTAAAAATTGAAATTGAAACTTAAAAAACTACATTGAAAATTTGCATTTATCAAATGATAATTTGACCATTATTATATTATTAATTATTTGAATTCGCATTTAAAATTAAGTGAATTATTCATAAATATGATAATTTATATTTATTATTTTTTAAAATGCTATAATATTAATAACATTAACAAAGTTTTAATGATATACATTTCTACTATTTTAAAATACATATTTTTCATATTTTTATACGTAATTTAAAATAGAGTTTGTAATATTATAACTTATATATTAATTTTTAATATTTTTATACGTATTTAAAAAATAGAAGTAAAAATTTATATTTAAAATTATGAAATTTTAAACTATTTTTAGTAGAGATGTACAAAAAATTGGTTATATGGAAAAATTTAAATTTCCTCAATAAATGAATAAAATATTTATTGTAGTAATAAGGGATATGTACAAATATATAAAGTGATTGATTTATGCATAGAAAAAGTATAACGTGAGAATTTTAATTTATGAATAGAAATAAAAATTGGATCCCCTGTCTTTAGTTTTAAGTCTTTTTGTCTTCCCATATGATCTTTTAAATTAAATTGCTTTAAACAACGAAAAATTAATTTTAAATTGAAAAGTGAGAAAGATAGCATTAATAGCCATAGGAATTTCTATTTTTTATTGTTTCAAATCATAACGATTTATTTAGGAAAAAATATATTTTAAATTAAATATTGATTTTCTTTTGTTCAATAGTATGTAGAAGTCTTCATAATATGCAGCAAACAGTGAGGTCATAGCTTTGGCAAACATTTGAATATTGCACAATACCTACATAAGTCAAAAGAGTAAATAACTATTAAAATCAAAATCAAATACATTTGATATTTGATTCCATAAAATATTATGATCAATAAAATTTGCCTTGTCTAAGGAGTATTGATTAGCAAGAATTCATCATTTTTTTTTCCTTGTCTAAGGATATTTTCTTTGTAATTCATTTTTCTTCAAATTACAACTTTCCATACCATCAAACAAAAAGTGATAAGAACATAATGACAACTTTCCATACCATCAAACAAAAAGTGATAAGAACATAATGATTTTAGATGAAAACCTAACAATTGCTCATATAGTTTTTCTAAAGCATTGTCTTCGACATCAACAACCCGTATAACATGCCTTGCAAGAATATCATGTGTAGAATATCAAAATCAATGAAATCACACACCTTATGGCCATCTAAAAACAAAAACAAAGTTAAAAGTTGAACAATGTATAAAATATTTATAGAAATCACTAAACAATTTGCTTCAATTTGCTTCTTTACGATAAAAAGGTTTAATATTTTCTTACCTTTTCTTCAGAAACTCAAACATGGTTTTGCAGGAGAACTCAAATGTAGGAACCACAGATGTTTCAAAACTGGATTTGATTGTATCCTGCAGCGCTCAAAGCTCTGGATTTGCATATTTTATAAAACCGACAATTTCTTGCCAAAGAACGAACAACTCCCCCGTTATGCATCTACGAAATGATGTGATGTAGTGTCTTGAAATACTGTCTTTTCTGCTGTAAACTGTAGAGAGCAAATCAAATCGAATACATGACCATCAATAAAACAAAAATTGAACAAAATCAGAATGGGTTCATAATGATTCCAGATCTAGTATGTAGAAGATTAGAATAAATGATTCCAGATCCGAAATTCCCTCTCTTAGAACCCTAAAATTCCAATATCAAAAACATTAGAGCATATGTTAACAGAAAACAGAAATACATTTGATTGAAAGTGAAATTAGGGAAGAAGAAAATGAATATGCGGGGAAAGATGAACTTCACAGTGAAAAGAAAAATTAGGGAAAGTGAAATTGAAAGAGAGTTTAGCAGATAATTGTCCTTACACGGCGGATTGTTTCCCTCAAATTCACTACAAAAATTTGCTTTCAAACAATTGTTTCCCTCAAATTCACTACAAAAATTTGATAATAATGAGTTCACAAGTATTCTCGCAAAAAAATAATAAACTGAAAATTGAAACTTTGTGGATTCATCCTTAAAAAACTAAAAACATATCTTCATCCTTAAAAAACTAAAAACAGATCCAGCATAATGCAGATCTACAATAGGGCCAGCCATGAACTAATATGTTGAATCTACAAAGAAAACGAACAGATAGTAAGAAAACAGTATTGATATTGCTGCAAAAACGTTTGACATAAAAGAATTTCATAGTGGGTAATACCGAAATTAGGGTTTCAAATTCATAGATTTTAAACTTCATACCGTCAAAACATTGCAAAAGCGTGCTCCAATGATGGCTGAGTCCATATATGCAGTGATATGTTGAATCTACAAAGAAAAGAAAGACATGTTAACAAAACAGAATTGATATTGCTGCAAAAATATTGACATAAAAGGATTTCATAGTGGGTAACAACAAAATTGTGGGTAACCGAAAAATGAGGGTTTCAAATTCTTAGATAAGGGTGGGATTGAGAAGGTGAAGGGTTTATAAGGGGAAGGGTTGAAGGGAGGATTAATAGCAGACATAGGGAAGTGGAGTTGTGAAGAGGAAGCGTTTATGACTTGGGAGAGTGGCGTGAAAAAGTTTATGACTTGGGAGCGTGGCTTTTCATTTTTCAAGGTGAAATTTGAAATTTGAAATTCAATATTATGTCTTTCCAGTTTCTTGTATATTAAAATAAATAAAAAAAATCAGTAATAAAATAATGAGGGATTGCCATGTCAGCAAAATTAAAATTACAATCAACCATATTGAAGTATTTAACAAATAGACTAAATTGCCCTTAATAATTAGATTAGTTTAAGTTAAAGTCAATTAGGGTAGACGTGGAATTTCCAGGTACTTTAACTTTTATATATTGTTAATAGATATTCTTGACTGTGAACCTATAGAGAATGTTATAAACTTGGGTCATATGATGCATTGCTTCCGTTGTATTTGGCATAAGAATTGTAATTTAGGTGCATACTTAAATGATGTATGATGTCATAGATGATGTCTTGGATGATGATGAATTTAATTAAGAGACAAAAAAAACATTTCAGTGACCAATTTTTAAGTTGCTAAATCAGTCGGTAAATTTAATATTACATGTCCGCCGCCACGCTAGCAAAATTTGACGATATTGTAGAAATTTGGATGAAAATGACTAATGTGATATATTTTTAAAAGTCGAGAGATTCAAATGGTTTTTTTAAATTATAGAATCAAAATGAATCTAGAGTACAAGATACAAGACAAAAAAAAGGTATTAATCCTTTTATTTATTACACAATTGCAAGATCTAAAGAAACCATAATGGATCACTCAAAAATTGGTTCTAAAATCAACAAAATCTTATGGTCTTTTTTGTTCTTGTAAAATTTCTAAGAAGCTTTATCATAATACAAATTTAGAATGGACGAAGTACACACTCATTAAAAGATACTCATGTAACGATATGATGATGAAAATGTAAAGAAAGATTTTCATCCAGATATATTTGTTTTGACAAAGTGAAAAGTGATTCAAGAACGATTTAATAAATCCAGTTACAATGTACAACTACAACATTAAGGAGAAATGTGTCAGACTGGTATCCTTAAATTACCATGTCGACCTCACCAGAATAATTGGTAAAAAAATGCACCAAAGAAGGTTAAATCTACCTTGGTCGATGGTTGAACAAATCGTTCACCATATTTCTTGAAGCAAGTTGACTCACTACATCTAGATATACTCTAATTTTACAACTTTCATTACAAACTAAGACTTTAAGCAAAAAGGGCACACCTTTTGGTAAATTGTAATCTTATATAGTTTTTTCCAAAATAATCTATATTGATGATATGCATATTTTTATTCACGCATACATTGACAACATTATGAATGTTTTTAGTTCTATAATTGTGGATACTGTGTTGTTTTGTGCAATAACTGTAAAGGTTGGTGATAATTAAATAAGTGTTTATAATGATCTTTTTGAAGGATTTTGTGCAGCTTTATGAGTATGAAGAGTGGGTAAAACATGCCAAAATTTCTTTGACTCCTAGAAGAATTAGTGTCATTGGAACCGCCAATCGTTGTCCACCTTATAGTTATGATGATATCACAGCATAATGTGTTACAACATGAGCATGTGACAGAGGACCTAACCCAAGTGAAAGAGGGAGATAGAAGAGAAAACTTGGCATTATGTAAGTTAGATAATTTCTTTAATCTAATGGGCCTAATACATATGAACTAACACATACATATATCCCCACAAAGCAAATTCTTTTCTCTGCCGTGAAGACAATGTAAATTTTAAAGGGGGTAGTACTATTATGTACCATATATGTATGTGTAATCCCAATTGTCCTAGGCCCATTTAGAGTCATTCAAAGTATAAAATTAGAGAAAGGATAGTTAGTTACATGCGATAGAAAGAAGAAAGGTGTTGAATGCGTTAATAGAGGGATGAAAGATAGAGAACAACTTTGGGAGATCATTTGTTTAGTTATGGACAAAGACTATTGTTCTCTGTATAAGCTTGGCCTTGCGGGCATCAAGATATTCATCATTTTGAAGTTATCTTTCATTTACAAGAATAATACACCACATTTCCCATATTTGTGCACTTTTATCTCTTTTTTATATATTTTGTAAGTTGCGGTGATACCGAAACGCAATAATGTCTTACAAGGTTCAGTTTCTAATTTCACAAACATCATTCCATTGCAGTGTTCAAGGAGAAGCGAGTTGGAATAAGATCTCACACTATTTTGAGATGGTCATCAAAATCTAGACTTAAATATTCACCATACGTCCCATCTATGTAGGAGGGACAAATTTTATTCATGCCACATATGTCCCTCTACATGACTCGTTGAGTTATGAGTTAATCGACTTTATATTTGTCTTGTTATAGACACTGTTTGGCAGAACTAAAGTGATCAACTCGTCAAGTAGTGATTATAGTGATTTCATGTCGAATGGTGGCATACAACACTATCATTGTGATAATAACTTATTTGAAGACTCAGTATCTTATATTCATAACCTGTGAGATATTATCATCTGTCTTCTCACATCATAGTATATATTCATTATTGTTATACTATTTGACAGTAAAGTTTGACTACCAATACTTTTAGAATTACATCCTTATATTTAATGATGTCTCACAATTAAGTTACATTTAATATTTCATTAAACGAATTAATTATTCTACGAACTTTATTACTTTGAAAACAAACATATTAAAGAATTTTTTATTATAAATAATAAATAAGATAAAAGTTTTAAGTTCTATAATAAAACTATGGCCTCTAGAGCTTACATCAATAGTGAATGATGCCAACAATGAAAAATGACTCATATAAATTATAAAATAATTGTGGAGGAATCTCAACTTGTATATCTTATTAATGTTTAAATGTCTGCAAAATATAGTATTTTTCGAATATTCGTTTCTTCTAACTCTCCTTGTGAACAAAGGCAATAGTTGTAACTCGTTCTTGCCTGAGACAATTTGCAGCATGATCTCTCTCCACCAATGAAACAAAAAAAAAACAAAAATTGTTATAGTTAACTACAACATAAATCCTAAACATAATATTAATTGAGAAAAGACAAAGAAAACTCTGCATAATATTCAAATTGGTCAATCTAGACATATATATATATATATATATATATATGGGGACGTATCAAATGAAAATTTTGGTTATTATGAGAGCTGAGAACTTTTAGTAACAACCATACGATTTAAAATTAATGGTCAGATATGCATTTAAGAGATATGTATCTAAATCAGAATCTGTAACACCCCAAATCTATCCCTCAACTAATAAGAGCAAACAGAGTATAAAACATCGGAACAAGCAACAAATTTGAGGCATCACATATTCGACTCAAACAAAACTACAATTCATGCTCAAAGTACATGGATACATAACACTTATATCGGAGGAAACTCATAATTCATTGAACATTTAAATCCAAACAACTTCATCATATTGCAGCGGAATCCAAATAACAACATAATATCTAAATCTTATATTCTTGTCAACATGGCACAATAGGCCCAAAACATGTCCACAAGACATAACATCAAAGTTCAAGAAAAGATAATCAACATAAAACAAGACACAAGCAAGTATCGCAACATCCCCCCGAGTTCTACGATCAGAGCATTGACACACCGACTCGAGCTATAAGGTACACGGCTACTCCACGTCGTTACTTGCACGTTACCAACGGAGGGTAACATTCAAACATAAGGGGTGAGATATCATTCATTATAAAGAAACGTATGATAATATTCTAAGCAAGAGAAAAGATCATACATTTGTCACCACTTCTCATCCCAATACTCAATACAACGATTTCACATCACATAATCAACTTAAGGAACGACAACAATGTCATCAATTCAACTATGACAATATATACAATTCGTAAGTAAGATTCTACACAATCGCAACAAATATTTCATCATCAAGTCACCGCACCATAATCAAATAAGACTCGAATGTAATTCACATGTGACTCGACTTATGCAAATGCATGTGGTACCATTTGGAGTAAAACTCCCACGTCTCAAGATTTGCCATTGGGCACACCGTCGCTAATTGCCATTAAGGCCACCGTCACTTTTCACCATTAAGGCCACCGTCTCTTTATGCAATGGATGTGACTCACTAAATGCAACATCCATACAAACACGGAATTCACAAATACATCACAAATACCGACTAAACATCATTACTTTTATAGTAATTCACCACTTCCCAATCACGTCGCTACGTTGCATCATCATACAACAACACACCACTTCACCACACAAATCATAACATCAAACAAATACATTTAAAGAAGGATTCAAAAAGATTTACAAGCATTCTTAGATCATATTCATTAGAAAGGTCTCAATTATAGCTTCGCATAGGTTCAAACGGCACTTAAAAAGGAGTTACAGTTCAAAAGTTACATCATTTCAAAGTTTGGAAAAATTCTGTAAAACAGGGTTCGCGGCGCCAACAGGGTTCGCGGCGCGAACTGAGCGAATCCAAAAATTCCTAACTTTCTGCCAAGCAGTTCGCGGCGCCAACAAGGGGTCGCGACGCGAACTGAGCAGATCCAGTTTTTCCCAAGTTTCTGCCAAGAGGTTCGCGGCGCCAACAAAGGTTCGCGGCGCGAACTGGCGATTTTCAGAAAACCCCAAACACAGAAAGCAGCATACGAAACCCATCCAAAAATCCCTAAACTCAACCCAATCAAGTTGGAAAACACCAAGCATCACGAATATCAATAGAATACATGTTATAGACACAATTATAACACCTATTATGGGTCTTCTAACATCATAACATCTTCAATCATGCTTATATTCACAATTTCATAGAAGTCAATTATAAACTCTAACAATCTCTATTCAATTTCTACACAATCATGGATAACAACATATAATCAAAACCCCACCCAAAACACCATCATACATCCCTTTAGCATGAAAGAATCCCACCCTTACCTTAGATTTTGGATTGAAGCCAACTCTATCTTCAACCTTGAGATTCTCCTCTTTCTCTTCTTTCACCAAAAACCCCAAAATGAACTTCTAATTTCTATTTCCTCTAAAACCCTTGTTTTATTTAAACCCTTACTATCCTAAATTACTAATGGGCTCTAACTAACATCTCTCACTTACTAATACCAACTTAGGCCCAATTATCAACCACACTTACTATCTTATATTATATACCAATAATTCCCAAATAAAACAACATAAAATCAATTAAGCATATAATTAACACATAGATCACAATTAATTCACATAAATAAGGAATTAAAGAAAAATGGTCGTTACAACTCTCCCCCACTTAGAATATTTTCGTCATCGAAAATTACCTCAATCGAATAACTCAGGATACGACTCGCGCATCTTGCTCTCCAATTCCCACGTCATACTTTCACCGGTAGTTCCCGACCAAACCACCTTCACCAAAGCAATCTCTTTTCCTCTAAGCGCCTTCGTTTCTCGATTCTCAATTCTTATCGGTATAGTCTCCACCGTGAGATTTTCCCGCACTTATACATCATCCATATGAATTACATGCGAAGGATCAGGAATATACTTCCGAAGTTGCGACACGTGAAACACATCATGCAAATTCGAAAGATTAGGAGGTAAAGCCACCCTATACGCCACATTACCAACCTTCTCTGAAATCTGATACGGTCCAATAAAACGAGGAGTGAGCTTCTTCGACTTCAAGGCTCTCCCTACTCCGGTAACCGGCGTAACTCTCAAGAATACGTGATCACCAGCTTGGAATTCTAAATCTTTCCTCCTCTTGTCATGGTAACTCTTCTGCCTACTTTGCAAAGTCTTCATCTTCTCACGGATCAACTTAACCTTCTCGGTAGTTTCTCGAACAATCTCAGGTCCAAGTACTACACTCTCACCCGATTCATGCCAACACAACGGAGTCCTACACCTCCGACCATACAACGCTTCAAATGGTGCCATACCGATACTCGAATGGTAACTATTGTTGTATGTGAACTCTATCAAGAACACAAGATCTCAACAAATCCTCCAAAGATTGAAACGTTCTTTCCGTCTGACCATCTGTCTGAGGATGATACGCCGAACTCAACCTCAACTTAGAACCCAACGCCTCTTGCAAACTCTTCCAAAAATCTGAAGTGAACCTCGGATCTCTATCCGAAACAATATACAAAGGAACACCATGCAACTTCACAATCACACTGACATAAATTTCCGCCAACTTTGAAACCGGATAAGTGATGTTAATAGGTATGAAATGAGTCGACTTCGTAAGCCTATCAACGATCACCCAAATCGAATCATGTCCTCTCATGGTATTCGGCAAACTTGTCACAAAATCCATGGAAATACTATCCCATTTCCATTCAGGAACTTCCAACAGTTGCATTAATCCAGCAGGCTTCTGATGTTCAACTTTCAACTTCTGACAAGTCAAACATGCGTACACAAACTGAGCTATGTCACGCTTCATTCCAGGCCATCAAAACAAATTCTTCAAATCTTGGTACATCTTCGTAGCTCCGGGATGAATACTCAGATTACTCCTATGACCTTCCTCAAGAATAGATCTTTTCAAATCCACATCATCAGGTATACAAATCCGATCACGGAACCTCAACACACCGTGCGCATCTAACTTGAAATCACCATTCTCAGCTTGGTCGACTCCAATCATCGAATCAACCAATTTCACATCCAACTTCTGGGCTTCTCTGACACTATCCAGAAAATCATTGTTAATCTTCAACATACCCAATCGAACACTCGTAGGGGTCACTTCACATACCAAACTCATATCTCGAAATTGCTTAATTAATTCCAACTCCTTAACCATCATTGCCGACATATGCAAAGTCTTGCGACTTAAGGCATCGGCAACAACATTAGCTTTTCCTGGATGATAATTCAAACTGAAATCATAATCTTTCAACAGTTCTAACCACCTTCGTTGTCTCATATTCAATTCCTTCTAATCAAACAGATACTTCAAACTCTTATGGTCGCTAAAGACTTCAAATCTAGAACCATAAAGATAATGTCTCCAAATCTTCAACACGAACACTACAGCAGCAAGTTCTAAATCATGCGTAGGATAGTTCTTGTCATGAACTCTCAATTGTCTCGATGCATAAGCAACAACTTTACCATTTTGCATGAGCACACCTCCTAAACCTATCTTAGAAGCATCACAATAAACCACAAACGATTCTTCCGGATTAGGCAATATCAAAATCGGTGCCGACGTCAACCTTTTCTTCAACTCGGTAAAACTATCTTCACAAGAAACATCCCACACGAAAGTCTTACCCTTACAAGTCAACTTAGTCAACGGAAGGGCTAACTTAGAGAAACCTTCAATGAACCTTCTATAATAGCCAGCTAGTCCCAAAAAGCTTCGAATCTCGGTAGCCGACTTAGGAGTATCCCATCTCAACACGGCATCAACTTTAGACAGATCCACGACAATGCCATCACCAGAAATGACATGCCCCAGAAAACTAACTTCCTTCAGCCAGAACTCACACTTGGATAACTTAGCATACAACTTCTTCTCTTTCAAGACTTGCAATGTCAACTTCAAATGCTCAGCATGATCTGATTCTGATTTAGAGTAAATCAAAATGTCATCAATGAACACCACCACAAAACGATCCAGATATTCATGAAAAATGCGATTCATGTACTCCATAAATACCCCAGGTGCATTCGTAACACCAAAGGGCATCACGGAATACTCATAATGTCCATAACGTGTTCTGAAAGCCGTCTTTTGCATGTCCTTATCTTTCACTTTAATCTGATGGTAACCTGACCTCAAATCGATCTTGCTAAACACACGAGCACCAACCAATTGATCCATCAAGTCATCAATTCTTGGAAGTGGATACTTGTTCTTGATTGTCACCTTATTCAACTGACGATAATCAATACAAAGTCTCATACTTCCATCTTTCTTCTTAACCAACAACACTGGAGCTCCCCACGGCGACACACTAGGTCTCACAAACCTCTTCTCAAGCAATTCTTCCAACTGCTTCTTCAATTCATACAATTCAGACAATTCAGATGCAGACATCCTATACGGTGCCATAGACACAAGTCTAGTACCAGGTACAAGATCAATAGAGAACTCAACTTCTCTCACAGGCGGTACATCAGGAATTTCATCAGGGAAAACTTCAGGAAAATCGCACACCACCTTCAATTCTTCTATGATCGCTGGGTTCTCAACAGAAATTGATGCAACCAAAGCAAACACTTAAACATCCTCTTTCACCAACAAACGAAACTGTCTAGCGGACAACAACTCAACACCTTCCTCTTCAGGAGAAGAAAACCTCACAGACTTATCATAGCAGTTGATGTGAACACGGTTATGCTCTAACCAGTTCATCCCTAAGATCACATCCAAACCTCTCAACGGCAAGCACATAAAATCAACAAGGAAGTCTCTGTCAAAAATCGACACTGGACACTTCAAACACACAAGAGAAGTGGTCACCGAAACCTTAGCCGGAGTATCGACAACCATCTCTCCGTTCATAGCAGACAACACAAGACCCAATCGATTAACACAATCAGCAGATATAAAGCAATGAGAAGCACCGGTATCAATAATAGTAATTACAGGAATGCTATTAATGAAACAAGTACCTATGATGAGCGAATCCTCACTAGTGGTCTGAGTTCCCGACAAGGCAAACACTTTTCCACTAGATTGCTCCTTCTTTGGCTTCTGACACTTGTTTCCAATATGTCCTTCTTCACCACAGTTGAAACACACCATCTGCTTATGCTTGCAAGCAGGTGACGTATGTCCAATCTCTCCACAATGGTAACACCTCATGGCACCAGCAGTACACACAGTGCTCTTATGGCCAACCTTGCCACACTTGAAGCACGTAACACCAGCAGGTGCATCTCCCCCACTAGTTCTCTTGCCATCAGTTACTTTCTGCTTACCCTTTCCACTTAAAGCGTCATAAGGCTTACCACGACCTTGATAACCTTTTCCCCTCTTCTCACTTATCACCCGATAATGAGCATTGTTGTCCTCTTCATAGATCCGACAACAATCAACCAAATCAGCAAAGATGTGAATCTTCTGGTAACTAATCGCCTTCTTAATCTCCGGACGCAACCCATTCTCAAACTTAATGCACTTGGAAAACTCACCATTCGGCCCATCATAGTATTGGTAAAACTTAGCCAATTCACCAAACTTAGCAGCATACTCCACAACAGATTTGTTCCCTTGACTTAGCTTAAGGAATTCAATTTCCTTCTTGCCACGGACATCTTCAGGAAAGTACTTCCTTAAGAACTCCATGCGAAACACAATCCAAGAGATCTCTTCACCACTCGCTTCCAATCTCCTACGGGTCTCTAGCCACCAATCATCTGCCTCAACTTCTAGCATATGAGTCCCATACCGAACCTTCTGTTTAGGAGTACAATCCATGACACGGAAAATCCTCTCAATCTCCTTAAGCCATGTCAAAGCGCCATCAGGATCATAAGTTCCCTTAAACACAGGAGGGTTCTCTCTTTGGAAGGTAGCCAAACTCCGAGAAGCATCACTCTCTCCACCATTCGGTTGATTCTCCAAAGCTTGAGCCATTGCTTCCAAAGCAGCAGCTATTGCAGCATCATTCCTTCCCGCCATCTCAACTCTTCACTACAACACAAAAGCAATCAGCACAAAACAACAATACAACGTTGTTAGACCACACTAAGACACGACACATGGCCGGACAAGACCGACCTGCTCTGATACCACTATTGTAACACCCCAAATCTACCCCTCAATTAATAAGAGCAAACAGAGTATAAAACATCGGAACAAGCAACAAATTTGAGGCATCACATATTCGACTCAAACAAAACTACAATTCATGCTCAAAGTACATGGATACATAACACTTATATCGGAGGAAACTCATAATTCATTGAACATTTAAATCCAAACAACTTCATCATATTGCAGCGGAATCCAAATAACAACATAATATCTAAATCTTATATTCTTGTCAACATGGCACAATAGGTCCAAAACATGTCCACAAGACATAACATCAAAGTTCAAGAAAAGATAATCAACATAAAACAAGACACAAGCAAGTATCGCAACATCCCCCCGAGTGCTACGTATCAGAGCATTGACAGACCGACTCGAGCTATAAGGTACACGGCTACTCCACGTCGTTACCTGCACGTTATCAACGGAGGGTAACATTCAAACATAAGGGGTGAGATATCATTCATTATAAAGAAACGTATGATAATATTCTAAGCAAGAGAAAAGATCATACATTTGTCACCACTTCTCATCCCAATACTCAATACAACGATTTCACATCACATAATCAACTTAAGGAACGACAACAATGTCATCAATTCAACTATGACAATATATACAATTCGTAAGTAAGATTCCACACAATCGCAACAAACATTTCATCATCAAGTCACCGCACCATAATCAAATAAGACTCGAATGTAATTCACATGTGACTCGACTTATGCAAATGCATGTGGTACCATTTGGAGTAAAACTCCCACGTCTCAAGATTTGCCATTGGGCACACCGTCGCTAATTGCCATTAAGGCCACCGTCACTTTTCACCATTAAGGCCACCGTCTCTTTATGCAATGGATGTGACTCACTAAATGCAACATCCATACAAACAAGAAATTCACAAATACATCACAAATACCGACTAAACATCATTACTTTTATAGTAATTCACCACTTCCCAATCACGACGCTACGTTGCATCAACATACAACAACACACCACTTCACCACACAAATCATAACATCAAACAAATACATTTAAAGAAGGATTCAAAAATATTTACAAGCATTCTTAGATCATATTCATTAGAAAGGTCTCAATTATAGCTTCGCATAGGTTCAAACGGCACTTAAAAAGGAGTTACGGTTCAAAAGTTACATCATTTCAAAGTTTGGAAAAATTCTGTAAAACAGGGTTCACGGCGCCAACAGGGTTCGCGGCGCGAACTGAGCGAATCCAAAAATCTCTAACTTTCTGCCAAGCTGTTCGCGGCGCCAACAAGGGGTCGCGGCGCGAACTGAGCAGATCCAGTTTTTCCCAAGTTTCGTCCAAGAGGTTCGCGGTGCGAACTGACGATTTTCAGAAAACCCCAAACACAGAAAATAGCATACGAAACCCATCCAAAAACCCCTAAACTCAACCCAATCAAGTTGGAAAACACCAAGCATCACGAATATCAATAGAATACATGTTATAGACACAATTATAACACCTATTATGGGTCTTCTAACATCATAACATCTTCAATCATGCTTAGATTCACAATTTCATAGAAGTCAATTATAAACTCTAACAATTTCTATTCAATTTCTACACAATCATGGATAACAACATATAATCAAAACCCCATACAAAACACCATCATACATCCCTTTAGCATGAAAGAATCCCACCCTTACCTTAGGTTTTGGATTGAAGCCAACTCTATCTTCAACCTTGAGATTCTCCTCTTTCTCTTCTTTCACCAAAAACCCCAAAATGAACTTCTAATTTCTATTTCCTCTAAAACCCTTGTTTTAGTTAAACCCTTACTATCCTAAATTACTAATGGGCTCTAACTAACACCCCTCACTTACTAATACCAACTTAGGCCCAATTATCAACCACACTTACTATCTTATATTATATACCAATAATTCCCAAATAAAACAACATAAAATCAATTAAGCATATAATTAACACATAGATCACAATTAATTCACATAAATAAGGAATTAAAGAAAAACGGTCGTTACAGAATCTATCTATTAATTATTGTCTCTTAAAATAAGAGCGAAATCTGAGGCATTGATTTTAAATCGTAGGGTTATTATTAAAAGTTCCCAGTTTTCATAATAACCAAAGTTCTCATTTGATACGTCCCATATATATATATATATATATATATATATATATATATAGATATATATATATATATTGAGAGAGAGAGAGAGAGAGAGAGAGAGAGAGAGAGAGAGAGAGAATAATAGGGATACATAAATGTGAAATTATCTCTAACTTGGCTTCAAGACTTGCAAAATGTTATATTTTTTAAGCGATTTTGATGAAAGTTCAAAGATTTGACAAGAGTTTTGAGAATGTTTTAAATTTCCAAAATTTGATAAATGAGAAATAATGAGAGTTTTGACTATATATGAGACGCGCTTGGATTAGACAATTTAAATAAGGGCATGTTTGTTTTAACTTTAAAAAAGTGATTTTTTTTTTGTATTTCTAAAAATGAATTTTATAAAACCGTTTTTCAAAATACTATTTTTTATATTTATTTGTTTAAAATTGGAAGATTAATTTTGACATCGTATAACATAATCATACATTATTGAAGATTAAAATATATAGTTGAAATCGCAATTTTTTTAAAAAGTTATATTTCAAAAATGATTTTCATAAAAAAATTATTTGAAAATAGCTTCAAAATTAAATGATTTTTTTAAATTTTGATATTCAAAAAAGTTTCAATAAAATGATAAAATATCTAAAATAATATTTTTAGAATAACTCTTTAAACCAATTTTTTATTTAAAAAGTAATTATAAAAAAATTAAAATTATTTTTAAACAAATTTATATTACACTATAAATATCATTTTTAAAAAACCAAAAGAAATCGGCTCTAAATCCTATTCATATCGTGTGATTCAGCTTTTGAGAATGTAGAAGAAAGGAGATTGAGTTTATACTAGGACAATTTCTTTATAGACCCTCCTGAGGTGAGGACCCTTGCTCAAAACCCCAAAATACCCTTTTATTTCGGAGATGCATCTCTGAAAACACACTTTTCACATTTAGAGCATATTTCGAAAATGCATCTCCGAAAAGACCCTTTGATCGGTTTCGGAGATGCATCTCCGAAATATGCTCTGAGTTTTTCTTTTTCTTTTCAAAACAATGATTAATCTCATATTTTACATTAATCGACAAAATATAATAGAATCGACAAAATATAACACGTAAATTAGAATAAAATACCAATATTATAAATACGAAAAATAGTTGTACGGGTAAGTGCTCAGTGTCAAAATAATACAACACGAATACAAAAAAGTCATGAATAAAACATAAATAGGCAATTGCTACTGAGTATGCCTAATGCGAACACCCTGCGATCTCCTCTGCCTCCTATACGCCGCCGCACCGGCCGTGTCACTAACCATCCTCTCCACAATAGCAAATGCCTTTGGACCGCCCTACTCAATGATACCTCTGCCCAATGCATCCTGCCCAAGCATTTGTGTCCGCTGACATATCGACAGAAGATCAGTGGCGTGGTCATCCTCGGCCTGCTGGTTCTCCAAGATCTCTTAATGTGCTGGTCTAGGTGGATCTCTAGGAGCATCGGGTGTCATCGAAGGATGTGACACCCGATAAAACCATATCACGTACTCATCTACACAATGTCAGCTCTGGGTGGCCACCAAACGCCGATACTCCTCAGGAACCGAATGATGCGCCCAATCCTCAAATATAATAGTGAGGCCCACTCGGATAACGGTGTCGGGAGCAGACTCAAACGGAGACCTCGGTATGATCTGCACACGTCTAAACTGCCTCATGCACTGCTCCGGCATATACTTGACCATGGTGTTGGTCCCACATGCCAGCCATCCAGAATATCATACGACGCAGTCGAATGGGACAACATTGTCGTAATCAGTGAAGGGCGTCCAATGGATGTCATCGTGAACAGTGCGGTCGAGGTACACACGATATGGGCCCACCTTGTTATTCCCCCTTTGGAGGACGTATCGTGCGGCCCTAGGCATGACGTCATCGTACACAGGATCAATGTCGAAGTCGTGGATGCAGTGGAAGTATGAGATGATCCAGCCCTAAAACACAAATACGATAATATGTTAAAATAATATGCGCCCCACTCGTTGCTCTGCACTCATAATCCATCATGTTTGGGTCCATGCCTAGATAGTCCACCATCCAATCTATGGCCTCAACCCTCTGTATCTGAAAATGGTCCAGTAACCTCCCTCTAATCGGCAGGTGGAGCAGACAGGCCACATTGTGTAAAGTGATCGTCAATTTCCCAACAGGAAAGTGGAAAGAAGACGTCTCTTTGTGCCACCGTTCGACAAAAGCTCCCCTGCATGCCGTGGCTGATGGTACTATATCCGGTCATGCATAACCCGCCAAGCCCGCTCCCAGCTACAGCGTCATTAAACCACTGAGCCAGTGATTTAAACAGATCAAATATTTTTCGCGCATGGTTCACGGATTTTATGGTCGCCCGTTCCTGTCACAATAAAAACAAAAACCAAAAACATTGTTAGTTAGACCGTTAGGAGAAAGAGGAATAAAAACCTAAATAAAAAATGTTAAATTATAAAGTGTAATTAAAAAAACTATCTCTCCCTCCCAAACACGTCGAGTGACGTGGTCATGGTAGTAAATCAACACAGATGTGTCTGTAGGTCCTCTTGGGTAGCTCTCCTCCTTCGCATCATCCTCGATGTGCTCAGGGTGAACATCGGGTATCTCCTCCTCCTCAACTCCCACCTCCTCCTCATCCTCACGTACCTCATCCTGGTGTGAAGAAGACGCCCGAGCCACCCGACTCCTCGATCCAGATGAGGAACCTGCAGGTGCCTCATCCATTTGGACAGGTACTCTTACTCGACCACGTCCTCATGTCCCTACTAACTGTGCAGCACGCTCGCGTTGAGCTGATGTCGTATGGGTCTCCCTACCCTGTCTAAGTCGTGCCTGGTTTCCTGACATTTTCCTGAAAAAATTGAAACCGGTAAGACGTTGAAACAATTTAGAAAATAAAAAAAACAATTCAGACTATATTTCGGAAGTGCATTTCCGAAACTGGTCAGAGGTGATTTTGGAAATGCACTTTCGAAAACACCTGCGATACTCCATTTCTGCAGAAACCCGGTTCTTGCCCTAAATGCTTCAAAATCCATTTTTTCCTATCGCACACTCATAGACATACAATAACTTAACCTATAACATTTTTCTAATTCATAAGTGCCCTAACAACATAAACAACCTAGAAATCAAAATAAGAGAACTTACAATTTGTTGATGATTGGAGTTGATGTTGAATGAGACTTTGAATGGTTGTCAATAGGTGGAATGAGTTCTAGAGCAAGTTTCGTTTGTGTAGTAGTTGGAAGAAATGAGTGTTGTGTTGAAAAGTTTGTGTTTTGGGTAGAGTGAAAAAAGGGGGAGGCTGTTTTGAATTAACAGAAAAACGCAGGTGTTTTCGGAGATGCATATTCGAAATCATCCTTTTTGATGTCTTCGGAGATACACTTCCAAAATATAGAAGCATTTATGAAATTTCGTCACAGATTCCTAAAAAGGTTATAAAGAAATTGTCTTATTCTAGACCCACAAAGTTATAGTCTAAAACTAGGCCCAATACTTGATCCAACATTTTAGAAACACAATTTTTGTTTTGAATTAGCATAGTACGCAATAAGAAAATTAACATAGATTGTGTCGGGTACTTGTAATTAACTATCTCACTATCCTAGTACGCAATATCTCAATTAAAACTTGTTAGTAATTACTTAAGCTAAACTATTTGACTAGTGAAAGAGTTTATCTGACTCAAAGAAACACATATGTAAGTAAAACAAAAGAACCAAGTGATAATTTGGGAAAATGAATTAACACTCAAAGGATTTCTTCTTGTTGTTACTCCAGTTAGTCTAGTCTCTCTTTTTTCGTATCAGAAAAGATATCACAAACCAATTTAAATAGAGAAAAATATGATGGATAACTGTACTACGTATTGGTCAAAATGTATCCATTAAAGATATTAACTTTATATAATATTATATCGAAACAATCATCACAATGGATCTGTGGCGCAATGGTAGCGCGTCTGACTCCAGATCAGAAGGTTGCGTGTTCGATTCACGTCAGGTTCATATTTTTAGTTTTATTTTTTCAGATTTTTGTCTCCTGCTGCGCACACTTTTGTTCAAAACAATTTCTTGCTTAAACTTCAAATATAGAAACTTCTCCTTTGCAAGTGCGATAAATGTCACACGAAGTGTAACACTATTTATTTTATGTGTCCTAAAAAAGTTTATAATGTTTTTTTTAGGAATAAAATTAAGTGATATTGATATCATATTATCAAACGATTATATCTCAATAACTTTTAGTTGTTATGGATTAGTTTGTATTACTAAACCTATATTCCATGACTGTACTAAAAAACTTATACTTACATTATTTAAAAACCTCGGTACATTTCAAGTTGATTAATTAAAGAATAAAAATACTTTAACTTGTTCATTTTAAATAACAACACTAAAAAATTCTTGGAGACCTAATTTGAACCATGTTATGAAGAATTCGGTTGCCTAACTATAAATCTCCATTAAAAGAAAAATGTGTTCAAAATTTTAATTTTCAAAATATTTTATTATATTTATAAAAAGTTATCTAGTCTTATTAATTACGTCAATTTTTGTTTTAATATAACTTTTACATAAATTAGCGCTTAATATGGACCTGTGTGTGGTATCGCTTCTGCTTTTGTCAAAAATTTATATAATTTGTTTCTCCTATTTTTGAGAAGGGATTTAGTAAGTTTGAGACATAGTAACTTTGACCTCTATCTCTCTCTCTATAACAATCGTTCTCTCTCTAAAAATAATATAGTTTAATTTTTCATTGCTCTATTAAATTGTCCAAAGTCACAAAGTCATGAAATAGTAAAATCATGTTCTCTATTTTTTTTCATCAGCGAGGTCACGATTAATTTGTGGTATATAATTTCTAGATGGTTTGAATTATAATCGGTTATTTTAGCCAATCATTTTGTTTGAGTTGCCTAGCTAGATCTTAAATATATATTCTTGCACCTTTATGAGTGATTCGTGTAACATTTTCTCTGCATGAGCCAAAGGCATCTTGAGGATGTGTTGTTATATGCATGTATCTATATTACCAAACTAAAGAGAAATCAATGGCTAACAACATGTCATATTTATTAATCTAAGAAACAAAATATCAATGAACGATGTTTAGAGAGGAAGAACTCTTCTCTTTTTCTATCCAAAAATAAAAGAAAAAGATTACTATCAATTAAGTAATATAGTCATTGGTTGGTAACTACACAACTCATCATATTAATTCAAATTACTTACAAATTAAAATGATTAACCAATTAATATTATTAAGTAATACTCCCCCAGGAGTTGGATCATGGATGTCATAAAAGTTAAGTTTGGATATGAATGTAAGGAATTGAGAACTATGTAAAAGTTTGTAAGAATGTCGGTTGTTTGCACATCAAATGTGAGAAACATTTGTGTTAAGCCGTTTTGGATATTCTTTTTAATAATATATCGATATGTTAGACGAAAGCAACTTATCTAGAGGGGGTGAATAGATTCTCAATCACAAATACTTAGTAGAAATACTGTCTAAAAATTGTTTGTTATGGAAAACGAAAAACACCCAGATCAATTCGTCTAATTCGAGCCGTTATCAGAAAACTCGGATATGCGTTAAAACCAATAAGAATTGCAATGATAATGAAAAACATTAGAGACGGTGGATTTTAACAACCAACACGATACATTTGAATATGATTACACTAGTAATGTGTTTCCAATGAAATATAGAGTAACAAAAACTAAGAGGCGAATTGTCAAACATTTGAGGTGCAATTAATGTTAATAAGAATTTTATTATGGTTTTGTTGATTTGAAACTCAATTCCAATCTTATGAATTGTAATCTAATTCAACAAAACAGTTTTCAAATGATAACAAGTTTATCTAATACTACCTCCGGTCCTTTTTATAAGAGACACTTCACCTTTCTATATTCATTCAATAATTAATGTACCTAGTCAGTATTATAGATCAAATACATTAATTATTCAATGAATCTAAAAATGTGAAATGTCTTTTATAAAAACGACCGGAGGGAGTAGTATCCATTGTACAATCAACAATTTTAATAATTTGCAATTGCAAGTAAATGATATATATATATATATATATATATATATATATATATATATATATATATATATATATATATATATATATATATATATATAGAGAGAGAGAGAGAGAGAGAGAGAGAGGAGACAAGGATTTGTTTAGGAAGTTCACCAATATGTCCTCGCTAAGGATACGTCTGCCCCTAATTCTAAAGGAATTAGATAATCAATCTTATTTTGCAAAAATCTTTTACAAGAGAAATGTAGCAATCCAACCCTTCAACCCATATGTTTGTTGTTGATCCTAAATCTTTCTCTTCCCTTGATATTGAGCTCGATCAAATAACCCGATTATACTAAATGATCCTTCGATTACTACTACTCCTTCGACAAAATCACTTTCTTTGAAACTTTCACTCGGCTGATTCCAATTGCGAATTATCGTGACCCTAAACTTCCAAATGATGCTCCGGTTACCACTACTCCTTAATAGAACCACCTTCTTCGAAGCATTTACTCGGTTGAATTCGAATTGCAAAGTCTTGTACAAAACCCCCAAATCAACACCTTGATCTTGGAGGACAAGCCCTATCCGGTTTTCCCAATGAAACCCCCAAAGATTCTCAAACCCAATTTACAATTCAACAATCTAAATTGGATGTTATCAACACTGAATCTAGATGGCACCCAAACAAAGAATGATTATGTGTAATTTGTTTGTGTGTATGCATTGATGTGAGGTTGAAGATGAAGAGAACTCTTTGTAAGATTATGGTTTCATCTTCTTTCAAATGATGCAGGTATGAGGTATTTATATGTGTGCAAGTCAAAGGCAAAAAGGAAATATGATGTTTAGAAAAAGAATGCAGATTTTTCAAATTTTCGCAGCATGTGTTGACACATATAAGTCATGTGTCGACTCATATTGATGTATTTGTCGACCTATAAAAGGTCATGTGTCGACTCATGAGAGACAGAAGCTACAGGCTTTAAAATTGAGCAGCATGTGTCGACACATTCATCGTATATGTCGACTCATAGAAGAAAATTTTCTTCTATATGTCGATTTAAAAGCCCTCATGTGTCGATACATACAAACAGAGACTACAAGCTTTATTAATGATCCACATTTGTCGACTAATAGCACGTATGCGTCGACACATAAGTCTTTTTTCACTTAAAACATGATTTTTGACGCATAAAACCTTTTCTAAATGCATTATAAGTTCTCTTATACTAAGATGCACATTAAGACTCAGAGATACCATCTAATATACATAAATGCTAAAGTTGTCCTAGTGTTTTGACATGATGCACAACATCTCTAATGGGGTGCACTCACACAATATATTTCAATGTGTTTAGTAAGTTTATGGGAAATAGTTCCTTGTGCTTTTCATGGATTAGGTCGGGCCAACTAAACGGGGTTTGAGTCGACCCCTTAAAAATATTAAAAACAATAATTAATTTTGATAAAAATTTATAAATAATTTTAGTTAACTTTTGAGAAAATATTGGACTAAGATATGTAAAAAAAAAGCTCAAAACAATTACAACTTTAACTTATTTTTATAATATTTTGGAAAAAATACGAGAGAAAGAGAGAAACTCTTCATCGAACTAAAGAATCACGGGAAAACCTATTTCCTTAAGGTCATTATCAGATTGAGGATTTTTGTCTCGACGTAAGTCGTTTCTTCTCCTTCTTAGCCGTTATCAGACCTAGAGAAAGTCCCAATACCAAATTTCCTTAATTCATGATTATTCTTCTAATTTGTGGTTTACTGGTTTTAAATATCTCCGTATTAGTGTTTTTTTCATTTCATATTATGTAGTTTTTTAGCCAGACATTTGATCAACCATTGAGTAAGACATCATTTTTAAAGAAATTTTAATAATAAAATTTATTAATTACTTTACTTTATTTTTCTATCCAAGCCTAATTTGAATAGTTTTTTTTTTGCATGTCTAATTCTAGGAATAACATCAAGTAAAAAGATAAAAAAATTAAAATAGTGGCAAGTCCGAACATGAAATGTACTTGGAAGGAAAATGCATGGATGATGTAGATATAATTCAATATTAGAAATTAAATGGTGTTTGGTTTTCTCAACTTGATATGACAGCTCATGGCTTTTTAAGCATTCCAATAACAACAATGGGGCGAGAACTCTTGTGTCACTCTTATTTGGGGCTCTCTCAAATATAACACTACAAATGTCCTGAAGCACGAGGGTTTGTAAATAGCAAAGTGTTTCAAGGTTTCTTTCAAATTCTTTCACACAATCTAGGGCGAGCCTTTCAATAAGAGACACATTCAATATTTTGTGGTGTGGACCCTTTAAATGGCAGGTGAGTCCCTCAATTTGGGGTGAATCCTTCAAATTAAGGAAACCTTTTTAAGTGGGAGGCGAGCCCTCGGTTGAAGGCGACCTTTTTAAGTGGGAGGTGAGTCCGTCAACTTGGGGCGAGTCCCTCAGCTGAATGCGACCTTATATGGGAAGCAAGTCCCTCATTTTTATTGGCTTAATCCTCCTAATTAGGGGTGATAGGTGTCTCCTAATTAACCAAGATGTCAATTGCGAACATCAATATCAATCATTCAGATGGTCATACTTACTTCCATTCAATGTAAGTAATGATGGCCTATTTTTAAAGACATTAAACACTAGTGCCACATGTTAGAAGCTTGCTGAGCTTTTCAAAATTCTGGGGGAGCCTAAAAGGTTCCTTGAGACTTTAACTCCTCTATAAAAGTCTATCCTTCCCCTTCCTTGCGCTATTTTGTTCCCACAACTTCTGCAAGCTCCTTTGAACTGCATAGCTTCTCTAATGTCCTTGATTCTTTGTTCATAACCCTCTCATGTATGGATCTCTTTTTCTTTCCCTTTGTCATGTGGTAGTTGTGAGTATGGGTTATAAGGAAATGTTTGAAATAGGGTTTAGATTAATGTAGAGTTGTAGGTTTTGAGGGTCATAATCATCCCATTTAACAATTGTGATGGTGGTTGTGACTTCTTTTTGTTCTTTTGTTTTCTTAGGAACAAAAAGATAATGGTCACCCCTCCTTCGTGCCCAACGATGCTAAAGACATAGGGCCTTACTATACTTCTGACGAAAAGATCCTCATTTTCCGAACAAAAGTGAGGGTTTCTTTCTCAGAAGATGAAGAGATGGTTATCATGGGGGCTTATTCACCATCAGAGATGGTAACCATGCTTTTCTCTTTATCAAGGATATGGGGGTTCTCCTCCCCTTTTTTTCTTTCGTCGTGGAGGTCCTGAAGGCCATTGCATGGTTAGTTTTGCATATTGCGGCAAATTCGATGTTCCATGAAAAGACCAATCATCTTCTTGAAATTATTTCTCCTATTGTAAGAAAGAAACAATGAACTTGAGCTATGGAGCTTTTACCAATTAAATTCAAGAATCAATTGCCATATATTTTATGTTACAAAATTGTTACTCCCTTAACCATTTCACACACTTTTACGGATCAAGATTGTCTGTAGTCAAAAAAGCATTCAATCACACTATCATGCCGCAGGAACCACTTAATTAGCATCGGACCGTCTTGATTTAAGTTGATTATTTTTGGAGTTATAAAATTCTTCTTCTTCTATTTATCAGATCAAAATCTAACGGCTTGTAAAATCTTAATTGCGCGACTGCGTGAAAGTAGTGACTGCATTAGATTTAAATTCCACTTTGTTGAAGATGGTAATATATATATATATATATATATATATATATATATATATATATATATATATATATATATATATATATATATATATATATAAAATAATGGTCGGCTTTAAGATCATTTTCTAAATGTTTATGATAGACATACGTGTGTGTACACACATAAACTTCTCATTCAAAAGATAGTTGTGCAACATTAGTAAAGAGGCAACAATATAGTTAAGAGATTGGCGTTAGAAGCAACTGATGGTGATTTTGCTGTCATGGAAGTGAGAAGTCAAATACGAGTAGCTTGAGAGTTGAGAAAGAAACAGTATCAGTGTGTGAGAAGACCACATGTCACAACCATGGTTTCAACCATCTTTTTCTTCTTGAAAACGATGACCCTCAATTTCTAAGCCGTGAATGCCATGATGTTGGAATATTTGGTTAACAACTTTTTCATTTGTGTGTTTAGGTCGGTGTGTAAATTAAAGGTACTACTATTGTTTAAGGATTATAAAGAAAAAATTTATTGAAAAACAAAGCAAGTGTATCACTTGTCAATATTGGTCACATTTTATATACTAATTAATTTCTTCCTCCTTAATTATAATACTCATATTTCATATTAACAATTCTTATATATATATATATATATATATATATATATATATATATATATATATATATATATATATATATATATATATATATATATATATATAAAATTGATTTTAATTTAAAGATAGAGAAGGACACTTTTGATTTTAAATTTGATTTTTATAATGTGTTATTCAACTATTTTTTACATAAATATTTTTAAATATAAATTAATTTTTCTTTTACTCACTTTTATTTTTAACTCAAAATCAAATTTTATCACAGCATATTCAAAATATGCTAAATTAAAAAAGTGATGAAATTAAATTATGAAAATAAAACCATGGGACATAAGAAAAGTAAATATTGTTTCTAAACTTAAAAGTATTTAATTGAAGAAAAAAGCGATACTATTGCACTAGTATATAAGTATATGATTCTATTGACAAATTTACAAAAATTATGATTTGGCCAGACTAAAACAATTTGAGGCTAAGATACGAAATATTATCCATTTTACATGTAAAAAAAATATATATGCCTAGTTGAATTGAAGAATATAATGTTATATATAAATTATAAATAATACATTAAACTATTTTGACTTGTTCGGAACACAACTAAAACAACTCTAGAGAAAAACAAGAACATAAATCTTGAAGAAAAAAAATCAAGAACATGACAAAAGGTTTAAACATTGAATCATTTTGTTTGCGTTTTCACCTAGGATGCCCATTGAATTGAATAAAATATATTTTCTCCTTTTGTTAAACTCTCTTTTTCAGTACTCTTTGTCAAGCTTTTATCATATAATTATATTGCTTTTACACTTTAATCAAGCATAATTAGACAAATACCAAACATATTGAAGTTAAACTTGAGAGTGGCTAAAATAAACGATTATAAAGTGTTAATGAGCAAATAAAAGCATCTTGTTGGATTAATTGGAAACAATGGTTGGCACCTTCTTTTGACTTTCTTCGACTTGTATGGTCTTAGAGGAGACAACAACCCCCCTAATCCGACTTCATTAATACATACAATAAGTAATCTCCTAAACCACTTCGTTCGATTTATAATGAATGTATTTTATATATATATATATATATATATATATATATATATATATATATATATATATATATATATATATATATATATATATATATATATATATATATATATATATATATATATATATATATATATATATATATATATATATATATATATATATATATATATATATATATAAAGAGAGAGAAGTTATTACAAAAGATTTAAATTGAGTTATAAGAATACAGTCAATTAAGTTCCTAAGAACAAACCCTATATTTAATCCAAGTGTTTCCAATCTCTTCAACTCTCTTTTTATGAATCACACAAGTTCAATGTGTTTGAAAGTGTTTTTCAATCCCCATTAGAAATTTATTGTTTCCTCTCTAAGATTACCACTAATATTCTCAAACCCTTTTATGTGTCTTCAACTCTAAAGTTGTGAAGGTTGTGATAACAAGAATGCACAAGATACATATTTATAACTGGTGAAATCCAACAGATCCATAACAAGGCCAAAACTCAACCGAGAAAACTGTATGGGATGACTGAAAAACCCAAACCACTGTCGAAGCTCTGTCGCACTTCCACTGAGCTTGATTTCCCTACTGTTGTTGTCCGACTCTTCCAATGACAATTGTTTGCTTTCGTCTTTCATTGCTTCCGACCATTGGACTACTGTCGTGAAATTTGCCGCCAAATCATTACCTGACTATTTTTACGGACTTTTAGTTTTTATCATCTTAAAATATATTTTCTTTTTATTCATCACTTAAGGTTTTAGGACATACTTCAACAATATTCAACTTGAATTAAAACTGTTGTGATGTCAATTTAGCCATCAACCATCTTACTGCTCTGTTGACTGAGATTTCAACAGGAAGAGAAATCCAGCCAAGGGAGTATGAAAGTAGTGTCGACCACAAGCAGAGATAAGGAAATCTACTAGGCCAGAAGATTGAAGAAGTCGATTGGGCCTTAAGATTTGAGAAATCCAATACGAGAAGAAGGCCCAGTCGAAGGCATGTTCGTACAAGCTAATCACAAATCAGACATAGGCAACCAAAGTGGAGAGCGTGGGTACAACAGAGAGAAAGTTTGGAAATCTTAAGAGTACATGTGGCGTGCAAAGAGGCAAAGGCCGCCAAAAAGCAGTTACGTTTTTAAATAATATACTGATATTTATTTAATATAAAAATATCTAGTTATGTATTGAGACCAATGTTTCCGCTCTTTTTTTTTTTCCGAAATAAGTTGATATTAATTTAGTATAAAATTATAATATATATGTAATTGATCAGTTAAAATTGAAATTGATTTCTATTGAATGCTAATTGCGTTAGGTTTTGATACTCTGCAGCATGCAAATGTCATATATATATATATATATATATATATATATATATATATATATATATATATATATATATAGGTTGTAAGAGGTTACAAAGAATAAACATAAACAAAAACTTCAATTTTGTATTTTTCTTTTATTGTGTCTCTGTATTTGGAAAATGTCTGCATCAAGTGGATCAATACTTTCAAGTGATACCTAAGTTTCTTGTTTTATTACTAACATTGTGTACGAAAAAGTCAGGTTCTTGTTTTCTGTATGAAACCGATATTAGCATGTTATGTTTATAAATAAGTTATTTGTATGAAACTAAAATTAGCATGTTTTGTGTTTTCAAGGATTAATGAACAATGGGTAGAGTTTATGAGAAATTACTACCAACATGATGATATGAGGCACAAAATAAGGTGGAGGTCATTGACTTTCTTAATGATGAAGGTGAGGAAGATGTGATTGAAGATTTGAATGATCCTTTGATCAATGCACAAAGCTGTTCATTACAATACTGTGTCAGTGTTGTAGTGTCCAAGCGAAATAATATTTTCATAATTATTCTTAAACTCATAATTTTATTGACATGCATCAGTATTGAGATCAAATTTTGATTATGGTTTTGATTTATAAATGTATTGTAACACTTTCTTCGTCATGTGGCTGAAGAATACTTAATGCCCAACTAAACAGAGATCAACATTGTTGACAGAAAACATGTCTACTCTATGTTGTCAAGACTGGTAAGTCAGAGAAGGAGAAATATATCTGTCGCGGTTGGTATGCGTGTGTTCGTTATAATTTTTTTAGGGTTGGAGATGTTCTGATGTGTATTGTTGTCTATTTTCCTACTATTATGTTTGTTCATTTTATTATGTAATTTATTTCTTTTATGTTTACAATGACAATAGTAGTATGTAATGAAGTATTTCCTTTCAATGAATATCTTATTTTGTTATTATATATTATGTTCTCAATTATAATTTCAAGTTATATTATAAGTGCTTTTGAAGTTATATTATATTATTATATTAAAAATCAGTGATGTCCTTTTAATGAATTAAGTGCTTTTGAAATTAAATTATACTATTTATTACATTGTAATCCACTTTATTGTGGGTACGTGAAATAATGAATAGTATATACAATATAACAATGATGTGAAGTGTTGATAATTTCTAAAGCAATACATACATAAGTGCAACATTTAAAAGTAGTATATTACATAATAGGCAGAATTATAGAACATAAAAGGAGTGTTAAGCATATGTGTTCGAATATATGAAAGTATCCAATACCATATTTATTAAGCATCTCTATTCCAAACATGTTCCTTTCACATATTAAAGCAGTAGCCTCAGATCTTTGTGGTTATGATGTTTGTATATGCTCAACAAATTAAACATGCAATGAGTGTGAGAGCACAAAAAAGAACCACTAGATCAGTCATTTAAAAGAAACAATAGTAACATATCGTATTTAATATGATTTTGTTATTTATAGGTTGATGAGAGACTTGAATGTGAATTATATGTTGATATTTAATGTATTTCCACACTCTTGTGTATAATAAAAGATATTGTGTTAAAAAGTAATGTAACTTAATATGAAGGCATAGCAAAATTATAGGCTTTATATTGGTAGTTGGTACAATAAATGATAAAGGGTGTTATGCTCAAAATTTCTTCCTAATAACAACTGTTGTCTTCAAACTGTGAAGTAGTTTATGCTCAAAGAAGGAATGTTAGGGGAAATATAACTAGAAGTTTTTCTCTTGTAATAGTTGTAAGTAATAAATTATAATCTTATCTCAATTTTCCTTGTTTTTATTATGTTTGAAATTATGATTCTCATTGTTAGAAACCTCATTTAACCAACTATTTATTATATTAAAGTATAAAATATTGTACCTTATAAATTTCTGAAAACTTCTTTGAAGTCAACATTAGTTGTGGTTGACCATGTTTTCCCATAGTCATCCTTGATCAATATCTGCAATCCTTCTTTGCTTTTAACTATTGACATTGCTACATACAGTTGGCCATGAGAAAAAAATTGGTCGAGGAAAACACAATCCAACTCTGTCCAGAGACTGGCCTTGTGACTTGTTAATGGTAATGACATATGAAACAATGATAGGAAATTGCCTTCTACTTAGTTTAAATGAGCAAGGAGATTCAGATGGTGACATAGTTATTCTTAGAATATAAGTGATATTTTTAATATTTTTGCTATACATGATTTTTGCCTCAAGAACATGATCTTCCATTGTCGCACGCTCGCGAAAATGAACAGAGTCGCCACCAATATATTTATCCCAAAGAAGGAAAGGAATATCGGAAAACCTGGAATAAAGAAAGGATAAGAAAAGGTCTTGCGACCAAAGATCGGGTAAGAAGTCGGTTACGCGAGGGGAAGGTATTAGCACCCCTCACGTCTGTGGTACTCCACAGGATCCACTTATGTTTGTTCTATTCTAAGGGTGTATAAATCTAAAGCTTAATTACTAAGGGAATGCATGCAAATGAAAGAAAAGAAACACGGGGAAAATAAGGTTTATAAATAGTTGTGCTCGCTTAGGCCCCGCGACCTAATGCCTACGTATCCTTTTCAGGAATCAGAGCGCCGTAGTTCGGCTCATATGTTTTTGTTTGTTTTTGTGTTTTTTAGTTGAACAGTTACATTCACACTCCGCTGCTCGACCTCTGGAGTCTTAAGCTGGGAATGGAGCGGAAATAACGTGTCCGATTAATGAGAAAGAATGCCCTGAAGGCAAGAGAAAGAATGCCTCGGAGGCAAGAGAAAGATGATTGGTTTATGATTTTTAGGTGTAATTCCATGATGGACAAAAACCCACTACAAGGCTTCGCATCACTTCCTTACTTTGTTTAGGTCCGAGCCTTTATTAGATATTTTGAAGTGTTTTTGGTTAAGTGTCTTTTAAGGGAAATTAATTTGTGACTTGAATCATGCCTTAAAAAGAGTTTTTTTGAATATTTAGAGAATGCACATCGAGGCCTACACCACAATCGTTTCTCTAAATAGTGGTTAAGAAATACAAAGTTTTGGATATTTAGAGAATGCACATCGAGGCCTACGCCACAATCGTTTCTCTAAATAGCGGTTAAGAAATACACCGAGGCCTACGCCTCAATCATTTCTCTTCCGCTAAATGGGAAAGAACATACATCAGGGCCTACGCCCCAATCATTTCTTTCACTAAGTAGGAAAGAACATACATCGGGGCCTACGCCCCAATCATTTCTTTCCCACTAAAAAAAAGGTATAAGCATGATTCACGTCGTCCTTTATTAATGTTTTGAAGTTGAAAAGAAAAAGGAAAAAGAACCTAATCTAATATGAGCTAAAAGATGATTCTAAGTCCTAAATTGTCAAGTTAAAGTTCTACCTAAAATTAGGAATTAAAGAGACATGAAAATAAAGTCACATTAGAAGCAAAATTGAGAATGGTACAATGGTACAAAATCACACATAAACATGAAATAACAAGTCAAAATATAGTACAAAAATGAAGTAAAATACTACTATTTTTTTTATTGATTTTTATGAAGGAAATTGAATTATAAATCAAGTAAAAGACTAAAACAAATAGCCTAAAACTAATATTTTTAGTGATTATTCTTATATGTCAAGAAATGTGTATTAAAGTCTAAGAATGATAGGAAAAATTAGTTTTTATTTACTAAAAGAAATGTGAAAAAATCTAAGTAAGCATAATAAAGATAAAAGAAACAGGGAGGTGCAGATTGAAATTAATGGTGTAAAGAGTAAATGGGCGCAGGGCCCAAGGAACTGGCCCACACAAATTGTTTTGTTATCAGATTTTCTTATGTCAAAAAAAAAAGTATTATGGACCAAGGGGGTGTGGCGCAGCAATTTATGCGCTGAGGCCCAATAAGCTTGTTTTTTTTTGTTCAGATTTTTGAAAGAGAGGGCGCGTGGGCCAAGAGGGAGGTGTGGATAGTATTTCGCGTGGTAAGGCCCAGAGTGATCCACGAACAATCCTTCTCAGATTTTGTTTGATCCACATTTTTATTCAATCACATTGATAATCTATACTAATGATTCACGTTAATCCAATTATCCCTAATTAACAATTAATTACCAGAATTTTATTTTATTTCCATTATTAATCATGCACATAATACTCAGTTATACTTGATTAAAAACTTTATGCAAATTAATGTATTAATTCAATCAAGGAAAATCAAAAGGGATTAGGGTTCGGTGTGACCTTTGGCCTCTTTCAGAACTTCGCTCTCCCTCTTTCAAGCGACGGCGGCGAGGTCCCCCCCTCGATACTCCGACCAAGATTCCAACGGCGCCATCACCGTCCTCACCTATCTTCTTTCGAACTCTCCGTCTCCGTCTCGTGAAACTACGACTTCCTCTGTTCTCTTTTCCGTTCAAGATGCGTGACCGTTGTTGTGCTCTTCTGTTGAGAACGCGTTGTTGTTGTTCGCAGTGAAGGCAATGAGGAATTATGGCTATAGGAAGCGATGATGTTGAATCGTGGTAGAGAATTGAAGTCAATTTCGAAGGTTTGCGAGAGATGCTGCAGAATTCCTGATGATAGATGATGAAGATTGTGTGGCGCTCAGAGTTGAACCGTGGAGTGATGACGATTTGAGATGTAGATTTTTGAGAAGTTGTGGTGGTGGATTGAAGGTTGTTGAAGTGCGAAGATGAGGAGGTTGATCGTGGAGATGAAACGATGATGGTGATGTTGCGGTTAAAGGATGAAGATGATGATTCGGAGAGAGTGGAGAGAATTGGATGATGAAGATGGTGGAGGATTGAAGAATGGAAGAGGAAGCCCTGAATAATTGTGGAGATGTTGAATATATAGGTAAGCTCTCTTCTGATTTTCTGTTACTCTTTTCTGATTTTCTGTTATGAGTCCAGTTGAAGTTGGTTAGAGGTTGTTATTTGTGTGGAACCTTCTGTTATTAGTTTGACAGTTGAGATATGGTTAGAGAATAGGTTAGATGTAACTGAAATGTTAAAACAGTTAGGGAAAGTTTTTGGTTTGTTATGATAGTCAGGTTCTTTATAACTGATTTGGTAAGGTGGTTAGTTATAGTTATGATGGGAAGAAGTTAGGGAACAATAGTTATAGGTTAATGGGAACTGTTATGACAGTTGAAGGTTTATTGACAGTTAGAAAAATTTGTTACAAACTGTTATATGGTGGTTATAAGTTGGTTAAGGTTAGGAAATATGCCAATAGGGCTTGTTAGTAATTGTTAGCAGAACTAGAAAGTTTCCCTCTTCTGAATTTTGTTTGGTGACTTGCTGCGCAATATTGATTTTGCTTTTGAACTGAATGTTTTTCACCATTATGCAGGGACTGTTTTGGTAAAGAGTATGTATGAATGGTGATGGATTTATGATGCTTCGATTGTATAGGGACTGATCTTGAATGACTCTTTTTTCATTCTGCAGTGTGTATTGCTACTGTTGTGAATATAAACTTTACTGCTTCTGGATGATTAGGCTATATGAATGCGGTAGGTTTCAAGTTGCCGAACCGGGCTTCTCATGGCTTCTTTGCAGCAGGTGGAGTTATGGTTGGAGGATGGTGTTTGTGACGTGAAGACGGTTGGAGTAACAGGCTGCGACGGTCACCCTTGGAGCTTGACGAAAGTGGGACGGTTTGGAAGACATGATGTAATAGGTTTAGGATTTTTGTGTAATTCACTTTTTGTGACAAATTGTATGGACATGTATTGTAATGGATTCGGTGAACACTAGAATGAAGCCTCTTTTTTTTTTTGTAATATGGCTTGTAATGGAATTGTAAAACTTAATGAGACGAACTCTAGTATTTTTGTAGTTTTCAATGGAATATGCAGTGTGACTTTTGGTCCTTGTAAGGTATGTGGATCTTGAATTGTAATGAGATTTTTTGTAGTTAAAGAATGGATAGAGTTTGGAATGATCTCGACTTCGGTTATGTATGGATTATGAATGAACATATAAGTGTTGTTTTGTATAGAAATTGGATAATGGATGCTTGAATGGGATAGAAATTGTAATGAACTTTTGAGATCAACCATTGTCTTTATGCACTTTAACTTCACCTTTATGTATACTCCAACTTTTCATTTTCAAATATATAACGATAAAAGCTTCATAATTAACTGAGATAATCTCGAATTGATCGTGTGGAGGGGGGTATAAATAAAGAATATTGTGACATCATCTCTTGCAGTCTGCACTTCAATTAATCAGAGAATAAACCAAAGTCGTCTCAATGACGCTCTCATATAGAAATTTGTTAATTTGGTGAAGAAGTATCAAAACCTTAACTTCATCAATCATGACTAGTGCAAGAAACAGTCTTGAATCTCTTTAGAAGTATAGCAAACCTTAGCTCTTCAATATCCTTAATACCGATGCCAGATTTATTGATTTTATGCATGATTTGGTTAATGACTTAAGATGTAAATGAATGAGATATGCAAGCCAATTAAGAATAAATAGATGGGCAAATTTTGGGGTGCAACATCCATCTTTGTCAAAACAAGTCTTGTACCATTACATAAGCCTTCAACCTGATCTAAATTTCTCATCAACATTATAGGCCTACATATCTTTAACTTTAACTTATGATGGGAAAACCTAAACATCTAAGGGTACTTAAACATTCTGGTGCGATAGCTTCAAAAATCTGAATTTCACTAACTTCGGATCTGTCTACACTATCAACACTCAAATATTTCATTTCAGAACCTAAAGAACGAAGAAGAAAATATTTTTAAATGTTGATAATGAATGATAAATTAATTTTAAGAAAATAATTTAAATGTAATTTACCTAGAATCATACTCAAGATGTAATCATTAATCTCATCAACAATATCAACGATGGAAGCCAAAATTGCTTTTATTTGTAAGAAATCAAGATTTTGATAGTTGGCATCAAATTTAGGTATGTACTTTGAATAATTGTCTTGATGGTGTCCCCTTTATTTTTTCTAACAAATTCTCCTTTAGGATATCTATATTTGCATATACATCATTTGGTTCTCGTAGCTTCCCTTCACCAACTTTCAAAAGCCTGAAAATTCTAGTAATTCACACGCGATATCGTACTGGATGTTATGACATCCACAATCACACAAAATAAAACTTTAAAACAGAAGTGCATAAAAACAGTAAAGAACACAGTAAATTATTTACCTAGTTTGGTATACAACAATACCTACTCTGGGGGCTACCAAGTCAGGGAGGGAATCCAATATAAGCAGCATTAATTCAGAGTTAAACTCCCCCGTTTACAACTCCTCACTTAAGACCTACCCAATGCAATTCCAATCTAATCCTAGACCTGAGTATATCCACCCACTCCCCCTCAATCACAACAGTGATTACAAATAGACAATAATCAAATAAGAGAGAAGACATACTTCAAAATACACCTTGATCTGCTTAAAAGCTTCAATCAAGAGACACACACTCGTGCTTAAAAGCTTAGAGTGACAAATTACAAAACACAACCTATTCCAATACAATCATCAAAAGACGATTGCTTGGAGTACAAGAAACTAAAAACACAGACACAGAACTACAGTTCTTCACAATTAAAAAATCTCTCTCTTAACATAATTTACACGTCATCAGGATGTTACAGAATGTGTTGTTAACAAAATCTTCTAGGAGAAATATTCAGCACACAATAAAATGTTTCATAAATTGTAGATTGAGAGAAATCAGGAAACATAATAATAAAACATAACAGCTCCTGCTGTCATACATGGATGTCATGACATCAGTCATGACATTCACTAACAAAACTTGTATTAGCTTAAACATATGCAGTTTGCGTAACACCATATAAAACATGTCATGACATTGGTCAAGACATTAAACACCCAGGTATATTTTACCACAAATGCAGCCAACATTAAAACACTAACAAACCCAAATTGAGAAATTATGTGTTTTAGTTAGTTAGAAAATGACATTCATCACAAATGTATGATGAATTTAATGATGCATGAATTATGTGTGAACGACTTGCTCTTAGTGTTACAAAGAGAACCTTTCTGAAATCACCCCAAAAACAACAACCATTCCTCCAAAAAAATTGTTAGAGTTACCATTTGAAGTCATGACATCTTTAAGTATTTTATCTAATACCTTAAAACAAAATTTGTGTGTCATAGGTGTTTCATCCTAGATTATCAACTATGTTTGTCTAAATAATTCAACATGCTCATCATCATGATCAATTTGGCAAGTTAAATTATCTAAAGTTGGAACAAGAATTTTGAATTTTGATTGGGCTATCATTTAACCTGGAAATAGAAGTGAAGATATACCAGGAGATGCTACTGTTAAAACTATGTGATCTCTAGATCTTAAAGATGATGCCAAAGTATTCCAAATGATTGTTTTCCCCATACCACCGTAACCATGTAGAAAGAACACAACACCATAATTGTTGTTGATCCTCTTCATGATTGTAGTATATATTGATCTTTGTTCATCTGCAAGTATATTTATAAAAAATATGTGTTAATATAATGGTAATTCCAATTTCATATTACATTTATTAATAGTTTATAACTATTAGTAGTTTGAATAGTTTTTGAAACTCCTGTTGGAGAAATTTTTTATTATAATTTAGTTCATCATAAATAAGTTTGTTCTCTAACTTGGGAAAAACAAAATTCTTAGAATAGGTATACTAATAATTTTATTCAATGTTCTATTTGCTTGAATGGGCTTTTCAATTTCGTTTAAGGTCAAAATCAGTTACACCACTCTTTTCAATATGTGCACCATTAGCTTTTCTCCGATAAAGAGGATCGCCATCTTGATCAACAATGGTTTTGTATTGAAATGTTTTTGGAAAGTACTTTGAACATTTACCACTTTTCATGCAGGTTAAAGACATCTTTGATAATCCACATAGACCATAGTTCATGTGAGACTTTACCAAGTTGTACAACTCTCTTTTTGAATTAGGGTATAGTATCTCTACAAATATTATTCTATTTATATCATATGGTGTTGGGTACTTACTTTTTGGATGGAGGAAAATCAAGACGTGTGCATGTGGTCATCCTCTTTTTTGAAACTCAATTGTGTAGATATATACATTAATGGTATAATTAGATACACAAATATATAATATGAAACAATGATGAAAGTAAAAGCTCGTCAAAATCAAAATCAAAATAGAGATGTCTTACATACAATAACTCTTCCCAGTACATTTTTCTTGGTTAAGTCATCTAAAAGCTCATCAAATTTTATTTTAATTTTTTTTTAGATGAGATATGTACGACCCTGAGGTTTTAAGTTTAGCTGATGAAGTACATTTTTTATTTTAGGTCAGTCTGGGTTGCAGGTGAATGCTATAAACAAATCAGGAAAACCAACTGCTACTAGTATGGATATTTCATCAAAATATAGTGCATCCATGTATCTTTTACCACCAACAAATGTATAGGGTAAGCAACTCTTTTCTCCCTTTTCTTTGACTATGTATGTAAGTTTTTTGGTGTCTCTACTATTGTTTGATATTTGCTTACTTTAAGCCTGAATTGATTCTTTCTCACCCACTCTAATATCTCAAAGTCTATCATATTATAAGCATCAACCAAAAAATGTTGATATAACCTGCGAGATGCCAATAATGTTTTAAGGTCATTCTCTCTATGTTGTATTATAAAATAAAGTCAATCCTTTATTGTAACCATGTTCCTCTTGGTTTTCTTTTTTGTATTTCTTTTTTGGTAGGGAATATTTGGTGTCTATATATGTGTGTGTATATATATATATATATATCCATCTTCTCCATATGAAAATATATGAGGATACTGATAACTAAGATATGCAGTATGAAACTCATTAATTCTTTTCATTTTTACTGGTTTTTTTCCCAATATAATATCTCATTCTGATGTAGTATATACACCTCCCACATGTTACAACCTCTGATATAGTCAGTTGGTTATATATCCTACCATTTTAGATATTTTTTATACCAACTTCAGTTTGAGGCCACTTAGATCTTGGTCAAGTAATCTATAACGAGTCATTCTAAATGATTTTTCCAATACGTTATTGTCATCAAGCATGGAACAAACTGTTTGTCAATATCTGGGTCAATATCAGTGTTTTTGCTGAGAAAAGAAAAAAATACATGAGTTTCATAAAACATATCAAAAGTTCATAAGTAACACAAAATACATGGCCAAAGGGTTACCTAAATGCATTCATTCTATTATTAATTTTATTCCATGTATCAGATATGTACAATTGCGCATATTTAGGTGTTTGGCCATGCAAGGGAAGCATACTTCCTATTCTATGACATGGTTGACCCTGAATCCTTATGACATGTGGACCACTACCTTTAGATAAAGTTTGGTCAATTTTAAATCTTGGTGATGTAAAGCAAACAATGCATTGTATACTCTTGTGTTCAACTGGTAGCTTATGCTATTAGTTAATTGGACCTTACCATTACCACAACAAATTTAATTTTTTTGGGTCAATTAGTGTTTCGACTTGCCAATCCTCTATTGATAACACATTTTAGCTCTGCATTCTTGACATTCATAAATTGGAAGTCCAATATTGAAATATGTTGACATATATGATGAAATATGATCTATCTAATCATTTATTGAGTATAATGTAGTACACATTAGATTAAAGTTAAGTTAATTTTATGTTAAAGACTCACCTTCAGGAAGACTTGCATTATGAGTTGTTGTATGTTAATTATATTTTTTACACTTTCGGTCAAGAGTATCTAAAATTCCTTTATTCCTTCTTGTATAATTTTTTTTAGTTTGGAGGTTGTTCTCTGACAAAGTTCCTACTGATGAAAACTTAAGAGTTGCTGGTAGTAAAACAATCTTCATGTATAGCTTGCGGTGAAAGCACGAGGAATCTAACAACCATTTATTTTTCTTATTGTGATTTCAAGCCAATTTTCGTATTGGATTGCTTCCATTTTTATTATGCAAATGAACACTAATAACATACTATGATGATTGAGCTTTATAATAAATCATAGTTAACACAATGCAATAAACAAGACAACAATATCCAATATTGTCAAAACAAAAAAATTATTTGATGATGTCTATCTTAATTGGCGGTGTGCTACTGATTTAGTGTGTTCTAACACTTTTGTACTTAGAAATTATAAAAAGAGTCCTCTTATTAGGACACGCAAGAATTTGCGATTTATAAAAGTTTTATTTCTCAATGTCCATATACCTAATGCTCCTTTTATTAAAAAGGTGTTATGATATACTCATGCTCATCTAAATCAAATGTATTATAGATGGTACTACTAAGAACTGTCTAGACGTTGCAACTTGTAGAGGGTTTTTATGAAAAATGTTAATTTTGTCTAGACGTTGTCATCAATATACTTACTACTATTTCTTTTCAAGCAAAACTCCATGGGTTGATGAATGTTATCAAGATAACTTATATGGAAAATTAGAGTAGGACATAGTTAGAGTGTAACTCTTAATTGATTATTATGTCTCTTAATTCTACTGTTGTTCACTGCATCTTATAAATAATGGTTGAATTGTAGGAAAAGAACAAAAAAACATGCAATTTTACACTTCTCATATTTTTGAAGAAGACAACTGGTATGCAAATAAAAACTTTGTTAGTGCGTGAGGCAATTTTAGTGAGGAGAGAAAGAGAGAGAATGAAAAATAAAGATTGATATTATTTGAATGATAAAAACTTAATTACATGATGTCTATTTATATACAATTAACTTGTATACTAAGAAACAAACCCTAATTAACTTGGGTTTGGGCTACATAACTTGGATTATATCACATCATACCCCCTATAATCCAAATTGTGGATCATACAATACTCATAGTCGATCTGAACTATTCCTAATTTCTTTCTTAAATTCAGGAATTTGTTGATCTTCAACCCTTTGGTGAAAATGCTGGCCAACTGTGCTTCACTTTAGCAATGCCTTACTTTAAGTTCACCTCAATTTACCTCCACCCTTAAGAAGTAAAATCTAGCTTGAATGTGCTTACTCCTTCCATGAAGAATTGAATTCTTTGCTAGACTTATGGCTGACTTGTTATCGATCTGCAACATTAGAGCATATATCTGATATAAATTGCTTGACACGCGACATAAGATCATTCTATATATTCAGCCTCACACGATGACAATGCCACCACATGTTGCTTTCTCGAGCACTATGAGATTGGGGCACCAAATACTTGAAAGAAGTAACCATTTATGCTTCTTCGATATTCCTTATCTCCACACCAATCAACGTCTGAATAGCAAGTAACTGTAGCTTCTTTGCTTTCAGAGTCTCGTCGAAATATAACTCCATAGTTTATTGATCCTTTGAAGTATACCAGGATTCTTCTTGCAACCTTCATGTATAAACACCCTTGGTTTACTCATGTATCTTCTCACTAATCCGACTAAGAAACCTATATTAGGTTTATTGTTGCACACATATTTTAGAGATCCTCTAATTCGTTTGAACAAAGTTACATCGACTTTGTCTTCCTCTCCATGCTTCTCCAACTTCAAATTTGGTTCGACAAGTGAAGATGCAGGAGTCGAATCATCCATCCTAAATATCTTGAGTATATCTTTGACATACTTCCTTTGGTGCAGCACCATACCTTGCTTAGTTATTTCAAACTCCATTCCTAGGGAGTACGATAAGTTTCACAAATCGGACATTTCAAATTCCCTCATCATCAACTCTTTGCAATTCGATAAGTTCTCCAAGATATTTCCAATTATTAGTAAGACTTCGACATATAAGCTGATGATTTTTATATCTTGTGCCACAATCTAAACATAGACACCATACTCAGACTTGCATTTGACAAATTCCAATTCGACTAAGTATGAGTCGATCTTCTTGTTCCATGCTCGAGGTGCATGCTTAAGGCCTTAGAGCGCTTTGTATAACTTGTACACTTTCCTTGGTTCCTCATGTATCAAAAACTCAGGAGATTGTGTGACATACACCTCTTCATCTAAAGGTCCATTAAAAAAATGTTGATCTCACATCTAAGTGAAATTTCAACCAAACTTGCTTACATGCCAAGGCTACCACTAATCTGATAGTCTCCAATATTGTGAATGGTGCATATACTTCAGAGTATTCGAGTTCTGGTCTCTGAAGAAATCCTTGTACTACCAATCTCACCATATGTCTTTCTATTGACTCATCAACATTTTGTTTCAACTTGAACTCCCATTTCACTTCCATAACATTTGTATGTGCTGGAAATTTGACTAAATCATATGTGTTGTTTCTTTCTATTGCTTGTAACTCTTCGACCATAGATGACTTCCACTGTTTATTTTTTAAAGCTTCACTATAGTTGAACTATAGTTGATTGGTTCAGCTCCTGCAAGTAAATAAAAATGAATTAATTCTCCATCTGGTGTAACTTCATCCTCACTAGTCACTTCATAGCCTTGAAGTCTTACTGAATGAACTCTATTTCTTTTGGGTTTTGGCTTGTGCTAGCCACACCCTCTTCAACTTCAATTGTTTCGGGAATGTTAGCAACTGCTTTGACTTTGACTAGAATATATGAAATTTCTTCGACTTTATTATTCCTTGTGTTAAACAGTTCCAAGGCTCCATCTTTCATAACCACTGAGAACCCTTTTTCGACTAGTTGTCTAACACTTAGTATATTGCACTCCATTCCAGGTACATATAGTACACCTTTGATCATAGCCTTTGCTCCATTACTCCTTTGAATAACTATGTCGCAAGTACCTTCTGCTTGCAACGAGCTATTATCAATAAGTTTGACCTTTCACTTCTTCAACTCGTCAAAATTTGCTAACCACACTTTTTGACCAGTCATGTGATTCGAGCAACCTAAGTCGAGGAACCAAATCTTGGAGTCGACATACTTATCTGCAAGTCCAGCCATGAGCACTAAATCATCAAAATCTTGACGTACAGGGTTTGCTCCTTTGTCCTTGCCTTTTGTCGCTCAGTTGTCTTTCATGTGCCAACAATTCTTGGCCAAGTGACCCCATTTTTCACAGTTATAGCATTGCACGCCTTTTTTCTCTTTGTCTTTCTGATAGGATTTTCCTTCTCCCCTTTTCGAGAATTCAAAAGCCCTATCATCGACCTTATGCTTTCGAGGGTTCGACCAATACTTCTTGCTCCGAGTCTTGTCTCCATTTCCTTTGAATTTGTTGGAACCACCATGCTTCTTCCATGCCTGAGCCTATAGTGCTTGTATCGAATCTTGAACCTCTTTCATTTTAACAATCCTAATCTCATGCGCCTCTAACGAACCAACAAAATCTTCTAGTTTTAGGGTTTCAAGATTGTTGGATTCTTGAATAGCTACGATATTGTGATCTAAGTGAGAGGTCAACATACACATTTACTTCTTAACTATCATCATATCAATTAGGGTTTCCCCACAACCCTTCATGAGATGGACGTGATTCGACACATAGTCTGCAATCTTTTCACCTTCTCCCATCTGCAGTAATTCATACTATCATCGCAAAGTCTGCAATTTGACGACTTTTACTTTTACACCTCCTTCGTAATACTTGACAAGAATATCCCAGGCCTCCTTCGCCTATTCAGCATGAGAAATCCGATCAAAATTCGTTGAATCTACTGCAGATTAAATACAACATGCAACCTTGGAAGCTTTCTTCTTCGCATTCTTATTACTGACTATCTGAGCATCGATTGTGTTGTCAGCAAGCTCAGGGACGCCATTATTGACCACTTCATGGGTTTCATGAAAACCAAACAAAGACTTCATCAACTTGCTCAATCGGTTCCAATTTTTACCGTCAAGGATTGGAAGAGAATTTGGAATGCCATTGGTGCCATTCATCTTTGCAGCAATTGATTAACTACCCATGATCCCAGACACATGATCACCGACGTATGATTCTTGGAAACACAATCAAGAATCTAACCAGAGTTCTAGATACCAATTTGTTAGTACGTGATGCACTTTTAGTGAGGAGGGAGAGAGAATAAAGAATAAAGATTGATATTATTGAATGTTAACAACTGAATTACATGATGTCTATTTATATACAACTAACTTGTATACTAAATAACAAACCCTAATTACCTTGGACTTTGACTACACAACTTGAATTATATCACAACAATTCTCTATTGACTTTTAACATAATATGGCGCTTTTGTTAGCTTATGCCCCGATTTGCATTCTAATTGAAATATATTAGGATTTGTTGAATTAAGATTATGTTGACATTGCTCTTTGTCAAATTATCTTTTTTTTCCTTGTTGTTTCTTTTATGGTTAGTTATGTATTCTTTTTCCCTCAACCATATTTATCCTTTTGAAATATTTAGCAAGGATTTTAATGAGATAGATACCAAGTTCATTTTTTTTTTAAATCATGGTATTCAACTTTGCAATCAACTAATTCAAGAGGACCAATTTCACTGTCTATTAACGAGTGTCCGTTTATAAACTTAATTCAACACAAAAATAATTTGCATCTAACAACCTAAAAAGTGAAATTTGTCTAGTAATTCTAACAAAGATTTTAATCAATTATGAGAATTTTTATTTTTCTCTTTCAATAATACTCTCTCTGTCCCAAATTATAAGAGAAATTCACTTTTTTGATTCATTGAATAATTAATGTATCTGGTCTATATATAGACCAAATACATTAATTATTCAATGAATCTAAAAAGTGAATTTCTCTTATAATTTGGGACGGATGGAGTACTAACATATAGACTTAGGCGAGATGTGTCACTATTATAGGTTAATTTTGCACACTATTATATTTCCTAAGAAAAATTGTAAATTTCTCCCACCGTCCCATATTAACGGTCTCATTTTCAATATCTTTTTGTTTTAAATGATTTATTATTTTAGAATAAGAATGAAATCTTTATTATTATTTTTTATTATTTTTTATATTTCATCTCAATCAACTATTCTATGTTGAGTTATTGACTATAAAATGCACGCACACGTAACATCCCTACACTGCACCCACACAGACACATTGCTCTCCAAACAGACACAAACCTTTTAGTATTTCCTTTTTACTCTTGTTTTATTACCAAACTTTTCTCGTTTCTTCCATTAAAAACCAACGAATTTTCATCTTCCACCTCTCTCTCTCTCTACACTGTAACAGTATATTCACACGCACCCATATATACACACACTACACATGTCCTCTTTCTATTCTCCTTTTCTTCTTCATACTCCTTCCCATTTTTTATTCCTCTTCTCTTCCAAACTACCATGTTCTGCAACGTGTAAGTAACCACACTTCCTCATTTCTATCTTCTTTTCACCGTTTCGTTTCTATTTTTATCCTTCAATGTTTGTTTATTTTATAGGACTTGGTTTTATGGTTTTTATGTTTGGATTGGGATCTATGTGGATTGGATTGAATTTCTTGGTTTCTGTTTACTAATTGTTTAACTGAATTGTTTTATTCTGTTTGTTGTGTGGTTTAGTTTGGTTTAAATTGGTACTATAATGTTTATATTTGTTTTATGCTGATATTGGTTTCTGTGCTGTTTTTTTTATTATTATGTATAGTTTATGATCTGGGTGGCTTCGTTTGAAGAGAAAAATTGGATTTTGACTTGTTCCCAGTGGTTGAACTGTTGTTGTTTCCCTGAAGGGGTTTTTCAATTTTCATGGGTTGAACTTTGATAATTATGGGTAGTTTCAGTGGAGATGAGGATTGTCAGTTTTTTGATGCTCAAGAGGATGTTGTGTCAATTGGGTATGCGAATTCTGATGATGATAATGATAAAAGTGTGTCTGTTGATTTTGATTATGGAGTGTGGATTCGGAGTCCGAAGAGTGTGAGAGAGCGAAAGGGGGAGTTTATGAAGAGCATGGGAATGAGTTTAGATGGAATTGTTGTTGAAAATTCATTAGAGGTTGAGAAGGAAGAGATTATAGATAGAGAAAGAGGAAGTAGTGGTTGTGAAGAGGAATTTAGTTCGAGTCGGTTGTTGATGTCTTGTTGCTCTAGTGTGAGTTTTTCAGAGGAGTTAGGTTTAGGGGATAATAATAACTTGCCATGTCAAGATGAAAGTTTGGAGAAAGGAGTAGGGACTAATGTCGATAAAAAGGAGGAACAAAAGAAGCATGTGAAGGTGAATGATGATTCAGATCATTTGGTGGTTGCTAGGAAATCTGAGGATTCCGTCAATGTTAATATTTCGGGGGTGTCTCCTTCTCAAGGATTGGTAGGTAGAGATTTTGATGATTCAGACGGTGATGCGGTTACTGGAATCTTAAATAGGGTGAAAAGGGGTTGGTTAAGAAGATTGAGATCGATGACGTGCATGGTTGATACGCAAGGGGAAGGTGATGATTATAATGGGAGAGGAGAAGGGAGAATGTCAGTCTCAGGGTGTAGGCTTCAGAAAGTAAAGGTCCGTCAAAGTAAGAAAAAAACCAAGGAGCTTTCATCGCTTTACTTGAGGCAAGATATCCAAGCGCACGAAGGTTCAATTTTGACAATGAAATTCAGCCCCGATGGACAGTATCTAGCCACTGGGGGAGAAGATTGTGTAGTTCGTGTGTGGCAAGTAGTTGAGGAGGATAGATGTAATGAAATTCACATTCCAGAAATTGACCCTTCATGCATTTACTTTACGGTGAATAATCTCTCTCAATTGACACCATTGTTTATGGATAAGGAAAAACTTAGCCAACTGAAGAGCCTGAGAAAAACATCAGATTCCGCTTGTGTCGTTTTCCCGCCTAAGATCTTCCGGTTGCTGGAAAAACCATTGCACGAGTTCCGTGGTCATACAAGTGAAGTTTTGGATCTATCTTGGTCAAAAAAGAATGTGAGTAAATGTTGTTAACCATTAAGTTATTTAATCTAATGATATAGACAAAGCTAATGGGAAATTAATCGGTTCTTCATCTTCCATTTGAATGTAGTATCTTCTCTCATCGTCAGTTGATAAAACTGTCCGACTATGGAAAGTGAATCATGAGCATTGCTTGAAAGTGTTTTCACACAGTAATTATGGTGCGTCTTGTTACATTTCTATTCCGATTTTCAGGCTTCTTCAATTTTTATCATAATTTGTTTGATCACAACATCTTGTCTAACAATTTGCTTGTATTTGATGGTGTTGTACAGTGACATGTATACAATTCAATCCTGTTGATGAAGATTATTTCATTAGCGGATCCATAGACGGGAAAGTGCGCATATGGGCAATTCCTGATTGTCAGGTTGTTGATTGGACTGATGTCTTAGATATAGTGACTGCAGTATGTTATCGGCCCGATGGACAGGTATTATTTTAAAAAAACAATTTCAATTTAAATTGAACATATGTTATTGCTATAAAGGAAATGATTTCATTTGAGTAATATGATGTATAACAGGGAGGGATTGTTGGTTCTTTGGCAGGAAATTGTCGGTTTTATAAAATATCAGGTATGATCTTTAACAAGATTCAGTATACCTCAAAACGTTAATTGATTTATATTTAAATGTTGTGATTGTCTTACTCATTTAACTACATCATTTAAGGCTCATGCAAGGTCCTTAACTCACCTCTTTTTTCGTTTTTGGTTGAACCAGATAATCACTTGCAGTTAGATTCTCAACTATGCTTAATTGGTAAAAAGAAACTTCCTGGAAGAGGGATATTAGGCTTTAAGGTATTTTTCTTTTGCTTCTTGTGTTTAGTAACATTTTTGTGATTATCTATATTTTCACAATGTCTCGGTGAACTGATGATATGTTATTTATTTCAGTTTCTTCCACAAGATTCAAACAAAGTTATGGTTACCTGTGCTGATTCACAAGTTAGAATCCTTGATGGGCTTAATGTGATTTGTAAATACAAAAGTATGTTCCCTTTGAATCCCTACATATTTGTTATTGATTCAGTAGCCTCTAATTTGAATTTTGTTTCATTATATGTTCTGTCACTAAGATTCCTTATACATTTTATTTTCAGGCCTCAACACAGGGAGTCCAATGTGTGCATCCTTTACTTCAGACGGGAAACATATTCTATCCGCATGCGAGGACTCAAATGTGTATCTATGGAACATTGATCAGGAAGAGTCTAATGCCACGAAATCTAAGAAAATCAGGTCTTGTGAGCGGTTTTCCTCAAATGCATCCGTTGCAGTACCTTGGCATGGTTTGAAACCTCAAATTACTGAAAATGAACAGTTGAATGTCTCGGATAAAAAATCACCTCGAGCTGCTATACAATTACACTCCACTCCTCCCGCATCTTTCTCTTTAGGCCAAGAATATTTCTTGGAGTCTTTTCCGAAGGGATCTGCTACCTGGCCCGAGGAGAAGCTTCCTGTTTCAAGCTCCAAGGCTAAAAAAACATCATTTATGCACAACTCCGAATACAAGTTCTTGAAATCTTCTTGCAAGAGCACCAACCGCGCTCACGCGTGGGGCATGGTTATCGTGACTGCAGGCTGGGACGGGAGGATAAAATCATTCCAAAATTACGGGCTACCTGTACCGGTTTGAAATGAAGTGTGACTTTTCCTAGGTTGGGAAAAAGTATCAAGATTCATTATTTTGTTGGACGCCTGCTGTAACTATGTGGCGCAGTTAAAGATCTTCAAATCATTGGCCGAGATTGTTTAAAACTAATTTAGTGTAACTGCACGATGTTTGAAGTGAGGGGAATCCAGATCCAAAGTTTTTGGAGGCTTGAGAGTGATGTCAAATCGGGCAGCGTCAGGTAACAAAGCAGTTTGAGGTCAAAACCATGTGCAGGAACATCAAGACTATTGAGATTAATGACTAGTGGTGACACTATTCTGCTTAACAAATGGCCAAGTTTGAAATTGTCTTGATCTTAAAGTCTTAATTGGCTTTTGGTACACTAAGAATCTGCTGGCCCCTAAAAGAGATGCAAAGTCATGTGTTGAAAAACCTGGAAGGGCCCTTAAAGAAGAAAATTTTGATATGTTGTGGGACCTTTGAACACCCTTTTGGTTGCTAAGGTGAAAGGTTGAGATTTCAAGAGTTGGTTGGTGGCTCAAGTTCACTCTTGATCAATCAAAATGCTAAAGGGTGAATCTCTTTGTCTGCCAATTTTGCCATTCATGTGATTCTTTGGTCATTTGTACAAAAGGGTCATTTTTGCTTTGAATAGGTGTGCTTTTAGCTTCCTATTGCTTGCTCCAATGATACTCCACAAACAATGTGATTATGATTTGTTTAGTGGCTCGAAATCTTTGGCAACTTGTGTAGTTCTCTGCCAAATGTTATTATCACTAACAAAAAATATTCTGTACATGTACATGGTCTCAATTTTAGGCCAACATCACTTTTGATTAGTTGAGCTACAACTATATTGGTTCTTACTAATTTAATGTAAATTTGTAATTTGTCCGTGTAAGTAATAGTATTTTATTTGCTTGGCTTTTGGTTGAGGGAAATAGAAGTTTCTTTGTATGATAATGATAGCTTTTTTTAGTTACCAAGAAAATAAAACTACATTAATTCTTATTTTGATTGCTAATAATTGGAGGTACATGATTATTCAACCATGTGCTATAGTATCTTGGGTTGGAGATTAAGAAAATGTATCTTTCCAGATCATTTTTTAACATAATGAGGGATTCATGAACTTAGAAAGCAATCTAAGAAACTAAATAGTTTCTAAGATTGTGATTAGGAAAGATAAAATAAAATAGACTATAGTGCTAGTTCATCTGTTTAACCAAATAGGGATTCATGAACTTGGAGACAGAATGGTGATGGAAATATTGCCTACCAACTATTCAATGTGTGAATTTAGGTTGAAATTCAAAATAAATTTTAAACTAAAATGAGGATTCTTTTTTAAGAAATGGTTGGCCTAATTTTTAGATAAAGAAGTCAAAATAAGTTGAACCCTTTACTTTAACCAATGGCCAGTACAAAATTTTCTATGGAAAAATAAGTTTATGAGAGATGGATAGTGTTTTTTTTTTTTAATTCATAGTTAAGAAGTAACATTTATGTCTAAAAAAAGAGCATTAACATGGTAACAAGTACAGTGCGAATGTGGTGTATGTAAAAATTTGTTTATACATTTAGAAATTTAAACTTTTAATATGAAATACTTTATGTGGGTATTTGATACCTATAAGAAGGACTTGATTAGAGCGAGGACATAATGTTGATAGTTTGACGATTTTTTTATATCAACAAGATTGCATCAAGTTTTAACCATAATTCTTTTTTTATTTGTTTTGGATGTGTTTATAGAACACATTCAAGAGTTAGTACTACAATGCATTGTTTTTTATAGATGATATAGTATTATTCGAAGAGTTGAAGGAGGAGTTAAAAAGAGGTTGATAAATATTAGGAAGATCCTAAAGTCGCACATTGGCTAGAGATAGAGCTTTCAAAGAATATATATAGAGGGACACTCCTCACCTTACTAACCGGTTTTGTAAGGATGAGTTAGGTCAAACTCTAATATGGTATCAGAGCCTATCGATCGGACCATGGGCCGCCCACCGTTAATATTCACGCACCAAGCCCAAAAAGAGTGTTGGGCGTGAGGGGGTGTATTAGGAAGATCCTAAAGTCCCACATTGGCTAGAGATAGAGCTTTCAAAGAATATATATAGAGGGACACTCCTCACCTTACTAACCGGTTTTGTAAGGATGAGTTAGGTCAAACTCTAATAATAAAAGTGTATGGATGTCCCTTAAATAGAAGTAAGATAGGGTATATGTGATGTAAGTTTGGAAAAAAAATGTGTTTCTAACTTAGAGATGAAAGTTGAATGTCATATTATACCACACTACACGGTTTTAATATGTTAAATTTTATTGGGATTCAAGTGTGAGTGGTTAAGTCTCATATTGACCAGAAATTGACGAAATGTTGAGTAAATAAAAGAGGTGACTCATACCCTTGTTATCTAAAAATTTTGAGTGAATATGTGGTATCAAAGTCTCTTGGATTCTGAATATTTAACTCATTAAAATTTGTGTCTCTCTCCGAACTCCTCCACAGATGGATCAAGGCTAATGATGTGAATGTCTCACACTTGTGTGAGATATTGTTGAGATTCAAGTGTGAGTGACTAAGTCTTATATCGATTAGAAATGGATAAAATGTTATATATAAGAGATGTGACTGATATCCTAATTACCTAAAGGTTCATTGACACTTCCTGAGCTCCATAGATTGTCCAATAGATCCATAGTATAAAACAATAAAGAAATACAATATGTGAGATTTTGGATCGAACTCTAGTATGGCCGAAGGGTAGCTTCTTGGTTCGACAGGGTTAAGCATGAAGTCGAAGGTTGTTCACATGCTTGTGTCGAAGATGCTAGGGTTGTTAGCATGTTAAATTAGGTTTTAGTGTTTAAACCCTAATTTGTTAAGTTAGCTTGTTTATTAAGTTGACTTGTGTAATGGGCCTTGTGGAAAAAGCCCATTAGTTAGTATGTTAGGTTTTATTATAAATAGCATACTAGTCTCTCATCATTGCTAAGCTGCAAATCCTAATTTAGGGTGAGAGAGGTTATTTGTTATTCTTGTAAACTTGTAATCTTTTTTTAAGAGAAAGTAAAAGAATAACGGTTATAACCAATTATTGTGTTCTTCTTCTCCCCTATAATTCCCTATTATACTTTGTTATTGGTATCGTTTTTCACAACAAATTGGTGCGGTGAGCGTGGAGAAGATGCCGTCAACAAAGTATGAGATTGAAAAATTCACCGGAGTGAATGATTTCGGTCTGTGGCGCTTGAAGATGAAAGCCCTACTGGTTCAGCAGGGTTGTTTGGAAGCGTTGAAGGGAGAGGCAGCCATGAATGCTGCATTAACGGCAGCGGAGAAGACAACTATGATCGAGAAAGCACACAGCGCAATTTTGTTGAGCCTTGGTGATAAGGTTCTCCGACAGGTATCAAAGGAGACGACGGCATCAGGGTTATGGGTGAAACTTGAAAGTTTGTATATGACCAAATCGCTGGTAAATCGACTCTACCTGAAGCAAGCTTTGTATTCATTCAAGATGATTGAAGACAAAGTATTGGCTGAGCAGTTGGATATGTTCAACAAGCTGATTCTTGATCTTGAAAATATTGATGTGAAGATCGATGATGAAGATCAAGCGCTGTTACTATTGTGTTCTTTGCCTAGATCACATGCTCACTTCAAAGAAACTCTCTTGTATGGAAGGGAGTCCCTGACGTTTGAAGAAGTTCAATCAGCCTTGTACTCTAAGGACTTGAATGAACGAAAGGAGCATAAACCTCCGACTGTTGGCGAAGGTTTGGCCGTTAAAGGAAAACTCTTACGAAAGGATGGTAAGTTCGACAAGAAGAAAGACAAAAGCCAGTCGAAGTCTTACAGTGGCGAAGCATCTGGCATTCGATGCTACCATTGTAAAAAGGAGGGTCACACAAGAAAGGTGTGCCCTGAACGCCTGAAATATCATGGAGGTAAGGATAATGGCAACGCTGCCATTGTTCAAGATGATTTCGAATCATCTGATGTTCTTGTGGTTTCAAGCAGTGACTCTAAGAGAGAGTGGATTATGGATTCAGGTTGCACTTGGCACATGACTCCAAACAAAGACTTGTTCGAGGAATTATGTGATCAAGATGGTGGATCAGTATTGCTGGGAAACAACAAGGCTTGCAAGATTGCAGGTATTGGATCTGTTAGATTCAAGCTCCATGATGAGTCAATAAGGTTGTTGACTGAAGTCAGGTATGTTCCTGATTTGAAGAGAAATCTGCTTTCTCTTGGTGAATTCGACAAGAAAGGATATGTTTTCCAAGGAGAGAAAAGTATCCTAAGAGTCATGAAGGGTTCGAAGGAAGTCTTGAGAGGCGTGAAGAAACAAGGCTTGTATACCCTTGAGGTTGAAGTTGTAAGTGGTTCGACAAATGTTGCATCCACGAAACCTTTGTCGAAAACTGAAATCTGGCACATGAGATTGGGCCATGTCAGTGAAAGGGGTCTGGTCGAATTAGGGAAACAAAATCTGCTTGGTGGAGACAAAGTCGAAAAGCTGAAGTTTTGTGAACCCTGTGTACTTGGAAAATCTTGCAGAGTGAAGTTCAACAAAGGAAAATCAAGAACACATGGATCCCTTGATTACATCCATGCTGATCTTTGGGGGCCTGCAAGGTGTGCATCACATTCTGGGGCAAGGTATTTCCTATCCATAGTAGATGATTATTCCAGAAAATTATGGGTATTCATCCAGAAGACTAAGGATGAAACGTTTGAGAATTTCAAAAGTTGGAAGACTCTGGTTGAAAATCAGACTGGCAGAAAGGTCAAGAGGTTGAGAACCGACAATGGCCTTGAATTTTGCAATGAGGTATTCGACAGTTTTTGTGCTACCTCTGGTATTGCAAGGCATAGAACTACTGCAGGTACTCCACAACAAAATGGTTTGGCTGAAAGGTTTAATCGAACTATTTTGGAGAGAGTTAGATGTATGTTGACTAGTGCGGGGTTAAAGAAGGTGTTCTGGGCTGAGGCTGTTGCGACAGCAACATATCTGATAAACAGATGTCCTTCGACAGCGTTAGATATGAAGACACTTGAAGAAGTTTGGTCGGGACATCCACCAGATCTCGACAAACTGAGAGTATTTGGCTGCATAGCCTATGCTCACATTAGGCAATACAAGGTCGAACCTAGAGCTCTGAAATGCATGTTCATGGGATACCCAGAAGGAGTCAAAGCTTATAGGCTATGGTGCCTAGAGCCAGGTCACAGGAGGTGTATCACCAGTCGAGATGTTGTTTTCAATGAAGCTGAAATGGCTTTTAAGAAAACTGATGATGTTGGTCGAAGTACAGAAACATCTGACAAAGAGCTGGAACAGGTAGAGATTCCTGTTGAGGTGGAGCATGTTGATGCTGAATTGCATGTCCCTGATGAAGTCGAAGAAGAAGCAGAAGATGCTGAGGAAGTTGAGGAAACTGACGATGACTACCTATTGTCGAGAGATAGGTCGAGAAGAGTCATCAAACCACCTCAGAGACTTGGGTATGCAGATCTTATAACTTATGCATTAATCTCTGCCAGTGAGGTTCTTGATGATGAACCTAGAGATTATAAGGAAGTTATGAGGAGTCAAAATAAGACTGAATGGCTGAAGGCCATGGATGATGAGATGAAATCTCTTCATGATAATCACATTTGGGAACTGATCAAGAAACCTGCTGGGGCAAGGTTAGTCAGCTGTAAATGGATTTTCAAAGTTAAGGAAGGAATTGAAGGAGTGACGTCGAAAAGATATAAGGCAAGGTTAGTCGCAAGGGGTTTCACTCAGAAAGAAGGTGTCGACTTCAATGATGTGTTTTCTCCTGTTGTGAAACATAGGTCCATTCGAATGCTGCTTGCCATGGTGGCACAGTTCGATCTTGAACTGGAACAGATGGATGTGAAAACTGCGTTCTTGTATGGTGATCTAGATGAAACGATCCTGATGAGGCAACCTGAAGGGTATGTCGAAAAGGGGAAGGATGATTATGTGTGTAAGTTAAAGAGATCCTTGTATGGGCTGAAACAATCTCCTCGACAGTGGAATAGGAGATTCGACAAGTTCATGGCACGCATAAGTTTCATTAGAAGTCAGTTCGACCACTGTGTTTACTTCAGATTTCGACCTGGTAATTCATTTGTTATTTTGTTGCTTTATGTGGATGATATTCTCATAGCAAGCAACAGTGTCGAAGATGTGATGAGGGTGAAGGCTGAACTCAATAAGGAGTTCGATATGAAGGATCTGGGAGCTGCTTCCAGAATTCTTGGAATTGACATTCGAAGAGATAGAAAGAAGTCGAAGTTATGCCTATCTCAAGAGGCATATCTACGGAAGATTCTTGAAAAGTTTGGTATGTCGAATTCGAAGCCAGTTGTGACTCCAACAAACCCTCAATTCAAGTTGAGTATTGATCAGTGTCCCAGTACTGATGTGGAAAGAGCCTATATGAATAGCATCCCATATGCTAATATAGTTGGTTCTTTGATGTATGCTATGGTTTGTACTAGACCCGACATAGCATACGCAGTAAGTCTTGTAAGCAGGTACATGGCGAATCCTGGAAAGGCTCACTGGCAAGCATTGAAGTGGATTTTAAGGTACATAAATGGGTCTCTGAATAGAGTCCTAATTTATGGTGGAGCCTTGGGTGAAGATGGTAAAGCAGTAATCGAAGGATATGTCGACTCTGATTATGCAGGTTGTATGGATTCCAGGAAATCTATTTCTGGATATGTTTTCACTATGTTTGGCACAGCAATTAGTTGGAAAGCAACACTTCAGAAGGTTGTTGCTCTATCAACCACTGAAGCGGAGTACATTGCATTAACTGAAGCTGTGAAAGAAGCATTGTGGCTTGAAGGTTTTGCGAAGGAGCTGAAACTTCAAGGTCGAGGTATCACTGTTAAATGTGATAGTCAAAGTGCAATACACCTGTCGAAGAATTCAGCCTATCATGAGCGAACTAAGCACATTGATGTGAGGCTGCATTTCGTCAGAGGAGTAATCGAGCGTGGAGAAGTCCAAGTGCTGAAGGTTTCGACTGAAGACAATGCTGCTGATATGATCACCAAGACATTGTCGACTTGCAAGTTTTTCCACTGTATGCAGTTGATAAAGCTGCATGAAGAAAGCTAGTTTGTTCCCTTGATGTTGTAGAGTTAGATCCAAGGTGGAGATTTGTGAGATTTTGGATCGAACTCTAGTATGGCCGAAGGGTAGCTTCTTGGTTCGACAGGGTTAAGCATGAAGTCGAAGGTTGTTCACATGCTTGTGTCGAAGATGCTAGGGTTGTTAGCATGTTAAATTAGGTTTTAGTGTTTAAACCCTAATTTGTTAAGTTAGCTTGTTTATTAAGTTGACTTGTGTAATGGGCCTTGTGGAAAAAGCCCATTAGTTAGTATGTTAGGTTTTATTATAAATAGCATACTAGTCTCTCATCATTGCTAAGCTGCAAATCCTAATTTAGGGTGAGAGAGGTTATTTGTTATTCTTGTAAACTTGTAATCTTTTTTTAAGAGAAAGTAAAAGAATAACGGTTATAACCAATTATTGTGTTCTTCTTCTCCCCTATAATTCTCTATTATACTTTGTTATTGGTATCGTTTTTCACAACACAATAAGATGTAGATTATTGAATTTAAGTTGAGTGGTTGAAATGGAGGAGGACTTCAAATGATTTATACAATATGAAAGTACCATTCAAATTGAAGGAAAGTTTGTACCGGACAACAGTAAGACAAACAATATTGTATGAGGCGAAACGTTAGACATTGAAGAACCAACATGAAAACAAAAAAAATGTAACAGATATATGAAGTTGTGTTAGATGTATGGTAAGATTAGATAAAATACTATTAAAAATGACAATATTAGAGAGAATCTCAACTATATAACATAACATGATGTTTTTCTTTTGACAATTTATAACATAAAAACCACATAAATATTGCACATGATCAAAAGTATAACATGTCAATATGTTATAAATATTCAACCGCTTAAAAATAGTATATCAAACACTAACAAAAAACTCATGGTAAAAAGATAGATGTAAATCTCTATAAAATAGATGTAAAATTTATGTTTTTCAACATCCTGCTACACACATTAATAAATTACGATTACGAATTTGACAATTGAACACATTATCCTTTATAGGTAATCTATTTTTCAAAAATATTCAAACAAAAATATTTAACCTTAACATAACCAATATGCACCAAATAAACTCATGAAGGGGAGAAACGCCAATGTCATTGATTGTGAATTTAACAAGTATAGTAAATCATGCAAGTAATAATATCGGGAAGTATTGAATGTCAAATTCAAAGACTATGTATGATTATATGGTTTGTGCCAAGTTTCAGGGGAAGAAAAGGATCAGAGTTTTTGGTTTAGTTTGTTTAAAAACAAGGGAAAATCTAACTTGTGCAAATAAAACAGTAAATTTAATGGCATAGAAATTAATATGATGAAATATGTTAGAGGCGAGTCTGACCTTAAATCTCCATTGTACCTTAAATTGACCTTGTTATAACTAATTTCTATTCTGTATGATTAATGATTTCCTAGATTATTCATCTATGATTCCTCAGTGAATAAATATTTAGTCTTAAATTAATTCTTTATGGATATTAGTAAATTACAGATAAAACTAAGTGTTCGATTAACATGAACAAAAAAGTTTCAAACTGATATCTATATGTCTAGGTGATAACTATCAAGAATATTCCTATCAAACATTACCTTTAAAATTTCTTTCTAACAAGTAATCTTATTTTTGTTTACAATTTATCAGAGAGTAAAATATATTAATAACAAATAATATTTAACCAAAAAGAATAGAATGCTTAATTATCACAAGAACTAATTGAGATAACACAAGCCTCTGGATGGTCCAGACGCGTATGTATGCTTGGCTAGACGTCCCCATACACACATACTTAAGCTTGAATATGCTATTGACCATAAATGCTTTAGCCTTTGAATTTTTCATGAGAATTTTTGCCCTGGATGTTAGATTTCATTTGTCGTCGGTCGTACCTCAATAAGAGTTACAACGTTATATATATATGATCAATATAGTTCACATACATCATGATGTAATATGTGTTGAAAATAGAATTTGTGAATCTTCCTAAAAATCTGTCGCCTTCCTTTTTTATCCCTTCCTTTGACTTCCAGAGACTTACAAAACAAGTAAAACCTTTTCAAAATGGCACATTACTAGAAAAAATATCATTAAATCATTAGAAACCTAATTTGTGAACTATTATAGCAAAATTTACTTAATTTACTATTAGAAACAATAAATAGTAATAAAATAGATGTAAATACTTGGATAAAACTTAGTAAAAATGGTGACTAATCACATCTCAAACTTACTTGTTGCTTATCCTCAAGCAATTTTTGAAACAAATTCTCTTAACATACCAACTTTAGTAAAACATGCATTATTGGTTTCATACCTTGCTTACTCTTTTGTGATTTTATCTTACCAATACTTCAAGCTTTATAGTTTTATCGAGTTTGATCGATCTTTTGCATTTCCAGTTAATGATATTATCTCGACTTCTAGATCTCTCAAGTGTTTATGTGTTTATTCATAAAAAATTCTCAATATAGATTTTATATCATATATTTGAATAAATTCTATTCAGATAATAACATGTAATGACACACTTTATGAGGTCTTTTAGGTTACAATGGGCTAGGGCTCAGGGAAAATATATTTGAAATGTAGGTTAAAGTTTGACGTTAGTTGAATTATTCTCATTGACTATGTTTAATTTAAAAATTTCTAAGATACTTCTTTCTTGTGTAGCCGAGTAAAAATTTTCTTTTTGGCTTAGTTGAAGTTTTCAACCTTTTGATTTCTTTATTATTTATTTATTTTCTCTTTTTCTTTTACTCTTTTTTTAATTGGTTTTTCAACTTTTACTTTTCGAGTCACCCGTTTTTCTTCTTCTCCGAGTCAGTTGATTTTTCAACTCACTTACTTTTCAACATGAACACATGTGAACTTAATTTCCTCGACTTTTAAATTAACACCCCAAACTTATGGATTTTTGTTCCAACATAAACCCTAAACTTACATTAGATTATATCTTTGAAACATAACCTTCCTAACTCTAAGTAAGGTAAGGATGTATAGCCACAAATTGTAAATTAAGGTTAAAAGCAAATAAACAAAAACATGTTTAATGGGGTTATGCAAAGGGTAAAAATAAAAATGTTAGCTTGAAAGACTCCGGACTAAAAGGAATAACTTGTCTCGGTGTGTATAAACATCACAATTGAAATCAGATAAGAATGTAAACAAGATCTTAATAAGTAATACTTAACAAAGATCTTTTTAATCATGAATATAGTGTTTGTTTTTTATGTCTCTCATTATGTTGGGTATGGATAGAAAATATATAGAGTATATAAAGCTTGGTGTGGCTTCATAATCTGTTTCAGTGAACCTTCTCAACTGTCAGAATAGCTCAATAATACCAAATTAGAGTTTTTAAAAAATATGAAAAAATTGATTGGAGATTGACATACATATGAACATAAAATATCTACTTTGATTGATTTTTTAGACAATTACAATTTGTACTAAGAATCATCACATAACAATACAAAGCTAAACAAACATATAAATATAAATAAAAATAAACTAAAACAAAAATAAAACAAAACAAAGAAAAACCTTAAGTATCATGGTGAAGTTCATCATGGTTCACGAAGGAGATTCAGAAGACTCTGAGCACTTAGAGGAGAAAGGGTGTCACTACGCCCTAAACGAGTTTTGACATGGAAGATTTAGGACAAAAAAGGAATCTAGATGCTCTATACACGTATTTATAGGGGCTTAGCTAGGTGAAAGGGGCATTTTGACACTATACACGTTTGACCCTCTTCAATTTTTTTTAAAGAATAAACTATAAATGTATCTGGATCACACACTAATGAACTTATGACTTGGTTAACATGATACTTATATTTAAATTGAATTAATAATGTAAAACATGAACTAAAAAACGATAGTAATACCTCCATTGGGTTGCCTCCCAAACAACATTTTTTAACACCATTAGCTTGATGCCTCATCATTCACGTTAGATTGAATACTTCATCTTCCAAACATCATTGATTTTATTTTTCAATACTAATGTCTCAGGATCACACACTAATGAACTTATGACTTGGCTAACATGAAACTTATATTTAGATTTAATTAATAATGTAAAACTCAAACTAAAAAACGGTAATAATACCTCTCTTGGATAGCCTCCCAAGAAGCATTTGTTTAACATCATTAGCTTGAGGTCTCATCATTCATGTTAGAGTGGATACCTCATCTTCCAAACATCATTAATTTTCTTTTTCGATACAAGGGCGTCCTTTTTCCAAGAGAAAAAGGCCATTTTGTGTGGTAGGCTACTGTGTATTTTCATAGTATTACTTTGATGTCACTTTTTCTTTTTTCGCCTCGCTTTTAGAATGGATTTTTTAGTCTTTTTTTATAGAATGTGGTGGTGGTGGTGACACTGTTTGAGATGTTATTCTTGAAAAAAAATTGGATGTAGACTTTAAATTTGACTATCGACAAAAGTTTTGATCATGTCTACTTAACAACTATTCTCTCTGTCTTCTTCTTACATCTTGATTTCTGAAATATTTAATGTCATTTCCTTACAATAAACCATAAGGTGATAATACATTTTTCTAAGTCGACATTGCATCTAATTGTAGGAAAGAATAGTCGACCAAGAATGAGAGGCATCTCTTCGTCTTCAGGAAATCCACAATCGCAAAGTCAATTGGAAAGCTAAATTTGTCAATTTTAACCATCACAGTTTTTGTTATCCCATATGGATGCTTTATGAAGTGACCTACAAATTTTAAAATCATTCTTGTGTCGTTTACTTTTCCAATGTTGAGCTTCTTAAAGATTTATAATGGCATCATACTGCCACTAGCTCCAAAATCAATTATAGCCTTTTTGAAAGCTTTGTCTTCTATAATGCACAGAATTGTGATAGATCCATAATATTTGCATTTGATGGGGATTTCCATACCTTGTGGTATTGTACTACAATTATCAATTAAGATTACTTGCTCCCTTTGTTCTCTTCTTAGAGATTATATCTTTCATAAATTATTCGTACATGGGCATTTTCTCAAATGCTTCAAAGAATGAAATGTTGCTTTGAAGTTTTCTAAACATCTCAAGAAATTTCTCAAAAAACTTCTCGTTTTTTCCAAATCTCTAAGGATAAGGAAGTCTTATATATGGTTTTGGTAATTTTTTATTGTGTTTTAGAACTTTTCCTCTTGCATCTTCACATCTTTAGTTGTTATCTTGTGTTTTAGAACTTCTATATCAACTTCTATTAATTCAGGTTGTGTGTCACATTCCTTTGTTTATTTATGTGAGTCATCTACCTTCTGAATTATGGTGGCGACAAAAGTAAAATTGATATAATGTATGGGATTCTGATGGTGAGGCTTAAAACACTCCCTATGCTTGTTGTAAAACTTCTAATTATTTTTCTTATCACTTCCCTTTTTAATATTTGCGGATAAGGCAATTTGATTTCTGATTTTGGAAGTTTTTATTTTTGAATTATATATGGTGGTAACAATGTTACTTGAGGGATTTACTTGAACTTGTTGTGAGAGTTATTGAGTTATTTATCCTATTCAGATCTCAAGACTTTTGATAAATGCTACAATATTTTTTCAATCATTCGTTGATTCTTTTTGGAATTGAGAAGCTTGAGCTTGGAATTAGGAATTTTGAGCTTAGAACTGAGTGACCTGAAATTATGTTCTTGGGGGAACAGATGTTAAACACGATGTTGGAACAATGGGTCCAACAAGTTATACCAATATGACAATAATAAAACCATTAATTTCCTATTGCACAAAGCAATAAACTAACATAAGATATTGGAAACCCACACGGGTGAAACCACACCTACGCCTAGAGGACACTCTACCCAAGAAAAGAAATTCACTACTTCAAATCGGTACAATTAGTCTTATAGGAACATCAACCCCTATGATATTCAATGCCTCTTCCTAATCCTAGTGACTTTTTATTTATGACTCTCCCTAAATATGAAAACTCATCTCACTTTCTCTCAATCAATAACCTTTAGTGATCAACTTTAATAACAACTCTATTGATTGTTGAATTTACAACTCAACTAAGACAAACCAACAACTATGCCAAGTTACTGAAACATATATTGGTGTACGAGAGAGATTCAACATTAATCCTTATGATGACATTAGCGTGGGATACAAGAAACAAAATACTCAAAATCCCTAGCACAAAGAATCTAATCCTTACGCAAAAAACTCACACCTAAACATGAGAATTAAGCCTCCTTATATAACAATGTCTTCTGGGATTTTTATCCTTGGATATCTGGATTAAATTTATCTAGAATAATAGATAAATTTGTTAAATTTGATATTCTACATAAAAATTTCTAACAAAATATATGATTTGTTATATTTAAAATTCAAATTTAAATCTCCATTCAAATTTGATTTGATCTTCACAGGTGTCAAAAAAATCACACAAACATCAACAACAACGAAAGAAAAACCATCAGATCATACATCTGCAGCAACAAAAGTTAGATTAGGAGCAACACATAGTTAGTAGCAAATTGGTTGCTACACATCAATCAGTTGACACATAATGCACCCATGAAGTTAACATGAAATCATTCATGATAGGTTAGTTATTCATGCATACATAGTTAGTAGTCAAATATAAAAAGCTACTACTAACACACAACTAGATCAACACACACACATATGTGGGCCATAATTCAGACCATATGCTTCAACATGTGTGCTTTCCACAGAATACCAAAAAAACAGAACAATTAGTACCAATTAGTACTAAACACATCATAGATCAACTCACTCACAATCAATAGTTAGTAGTCAGAAGAACTACCCCTACAGACCATTACTCCCCCTTTTTCCAGAATTTGGCAAAGATATTCTTCAGAAATATTGGTCTGTCATCACATAAGTTAGTATGTTAGCATATACACAAGTTTGACCAGTAGCACATATATTAAACATGATGATAGAACATTAGTACTTGACATTCAACACTTGGTGATACTTGGTTCAGCAGAGTAAATCAAGGTTATAGTTACATCACCATTACAAACAAAAAAAATACCCATCAAATGGAAAAATAATACATATGAAAAGAATAATAGAAAGATACAATTTAATCAACAGCCAGCTACACCATACACCATATGTTAGACCAGATATGTGGCACATCCTGGTTGACCACATCAAAAAGCTTAATCTTCAGAGTTGTCCTCCTCTTCTTCACTTCCAGATTCCTCGTTTTCACTCTCAATTACTCCATCACTTGCATAATACTCTTTCTCTTCCCCTTCTCTGTGAATTTCTTCCGCCTTGTCATCTTCCTTCTTCTTGGACAGTGTTTTGATAAGTTCATATACATTCTTCTTTATGGTAATACTAGTAGTAATAGCCTCTTGAAGAGCCTTAGAGGTCATTTAATTCAAGAAGCATGTTATTCCTGTTGGCTTTGGAAATTTGAGAGAAACTCCGACTAACATTTGACTTTTGTGTTTAGGCATTACAATGATTGGGACGTGTGTTCCAATAAAAAACTACCTATTAAAAGTCAAAGGCACGGCCTTTTTACCCTTGATATATCCTTGATTCATAATATCAGGGGGATATTTTAAGATGATACTTGAGATAATACAAGGAAAGGCTATTGGTAGTTTTAAAGCAAATGATTCAGCGGGCCTCATTGTCTGCTCAAAAGCAAATTCACTAAAGTTTATCTTGGCCTTTATTCCTATTTGAAAAATTAGCTTGGCCAATGCTAACGTAATAGTGGATTTTTTAGTTTTAGGTTCCCAGTTTGCTGCACCAATTCTTTTCAACATAACATATTTCACAGTTAAGCTCCCAATAGGAATACCACTTTTCTTGGGTCATTCCTTCACTAGCCCACCAGTAATCTTCATGGCAATCTGATCCAAAGATGGAATATCATTAGAATATGCAAACTTGCTTCTACCCAAATATGCATTAATAACCTTTGGAGAAAACTTAACTCATAATCCTCTAATAAACACCCTCATATACTCTTAACTTTCTTCATTTTTAACATCAGAAGAGAGATTCACAATGAATTTTTTGACCACTTTTATATAGCAAGGTCCAAGCTCAGAGACTGTCTTCATCAGCCCAGCTGTCTCTAGAAAATCCACTATCTCCTTGTACTTTAGAGCTTTGAGACCAAGCTATCTCTCAGCATTAACCCTTCTTTGACCAACAATCTTCCACTTCTTGACATTTTTTATAGAATGGAACAATACATTATCCAAAAGACATTGGTGGAGTGTTTGCAAGCTTAAAATCTTAATCACCATGCTTAAAGTAAGATTTAGTGGGAAAATGCATGCTTTATGTATTTGGATATGATACTTTTTGAAATTTGATCCATAAGTGGTATGTTGCTTGTACAATACTTTTAACACTTGTTTAATGCATGTAATGTTTGTGTAAAGATCAGATTATGGTGAGATTTAGAGGTAATGTAGGCCTGAAGAGAGGTTTGTAGAGGTATGGCTTTGGTTTGGACTTGTTCATGAACATGGAAATGGACCTCTAATGCAACTTCATGGTGCCTTTGATTCTCTTAGCTCACACATGATAAATTCATTCTATAGGAATTTTTGGAAAGCTTAGATCACCCTCTACAACTTTCATGTTGAGCACTTGAAGAGATTCAACTTGAATCATGGAGAAAAATGCCTACCAACTTAGGAAAAAATAAGCTTTTTTGACACTTAGAAATTTTTCTAAGTGTTGGAACTTTTACAACTTTGAGACTCTATTTTGATCAATCCATATCTTCTAATCCATGCATTTTTTGGAACTCATCTCCTATGGAAAAGTTGTAATATGAAATATCATCTTCAATTTGATCTTTTGGGCATGAAAAATGGTGGCTTGATGAAGATGTTACAAGCCTTCAAAGTAGGTCATAAATTCCTGATTACTTGAGCTCCATGATCTAATACACCTACCTTGTGAAAGAAGTAAGCAAACAAACACATGTCTCTTGTATTTTTGGGGTTAGTGATGATGCATGAATGATTTATAGATGAGATGATTAATGATGATCATAATTAAATTTAATGCAAATGAAGTGGGATCTTAGGATCAAAGATTGGGATATGACAGAGTCGAAATCATCTTGAACAATGGTTGCATTGTCATTATCCTTACCTCCATGATCTTTCAGGCATTCAGGGCACACTTTTCTTGTATGACCCTCCTTCTTACAGTGATAACATCGAATACCAGATGCATCACCACTATTAAACTTTTGTTGACTTTTATCCTTCTTCTTTGAAATTCTGGTATGACAGAACCCAGATGTCATATACGATGTCGTGACATCTGGTCTGTTATAAACGCAGCAATGGTAGGATAGGATGATCTTTAATTTTGGTTCAACACCTGTATGCTAAACTATCATAATAATACTGGAACCATTTATGCATAATGATAACTCAGTTATCATAACCTGATTTAGATCTGAGGTGGTTCTGTAAAAGAGCAAGCTTTGGAAGTATTCCCTGATGTCATATTGGATGTTACGACATCTTATACCAGATTAATAAACCAGTGCAGAAAATAAAGAACAACATACAAACAGTAACGAACACACAGAATTGTTCACCCAGTTTGGTCTAACCAACCTACTCTGGGGGCATACCAAGCCAGGGATGAAGTTCACTATCAGTAGTATCAATTCAGAGCTAAACTTCCAGTTTACACCTCCTCACTTAATCACTACCCAATGACCCCTCTACCTAGGTTCTCCCTAGATATGGAATATCTCCATTCCACTCCCAATCATACCAATGATGTCTAGCAGTCAACACCTCAGCCACTGCATCGACGGCTTAATTACCAACATTCAAAGCACACAAATAAACATATCTTAGAGTTGCTTCAAAGCTTCCTCCAAGCACACAACTCCACTCATTGCTTTACAACTTCTGAGTGAATAAAACAAACCTCTTACCTACAGGCTTCGAGGCACAAATCAGTGACCTTCCCATAAACCGGGAGGTTCACCTACACGGCTAACCCTAAAAACTACATCTTGTCAATACTTGGCTAGCTCCATAAACTAGGTTACAAAGTTTCCTATTTATAACCTATTCCCAACTGGACTTGGGCTTACAATCACAACATTATTTGCTGTTACAAATCACAGAAAACTTTCTGCTAAAAACAAGGTCTTCAATCATAAGTTTCCTAATTTATCTTCATGATTAGAAACTGCATAATTCTCGAATATTCTAATCTTGATTCTCTTGACCTTTAAACCTGCGCCACATAGGATTGCATAATACTCCATAGAATATTCTGCATCTTTTGAGTACTTACTGAATCTTTATATTCCAGCTCAGCAGGCGCGTGACAGCTAAATATAACAGTAACTGCTGTCAAATACTGATGTCACAGAGCATGTCGTGACATTCCATAGAACATCTTGATGTTGTACCTGTTCTGCATAAATCACAGCAAACAGTATTCTTCACTTCAATTCTCTGCTTCTCACATATCAGGGTGCCAAAAAGACAGCCCATGATTTGTTCTATTACTGATGTACAATCAGCACAATCTTTAGTTTCCCAAAATAAAGACTGAGATAAATAAGGAAACATAATAGAAATAGAATAGAAAATGTAGCAGCTACTGCTGTCAAACACTGATGTCATGACGTCGAGCATGACATCCAACTCACAGCATGTATTAGCTTACACAACCAGAACCTGCATAACCTTTAACACTACACACCACATGTCATGACCTTAGTCAAGACAACAGAATACACATGAATGTTTTACCACAAAATGCAGCCAATCAAAACATCTACATTCTTGTCAAACTTGCCATCTCTCTTTGTGAATTTTGCCTTAACTGATAGGCCTTCACCAGTCAAAGATGGCTTGTGCTCCTTTCGTTCGTTCAAATCCTTAGAATACAAGGTTGATTGAACTTCTTCAAAGGTCAGAGACTCTCTTCCATACAATAGAGTTTTTTTTAAGGGAGCATATGATATGGGCAAAGTACACAGCAACAATAGGGCTTGATCTTCATCATCGATCTTGACATTGATATTTTCAAGATCAAGAATCAACTTGTTGAACATATCCAACTACGCAGCCAAGACTTTGTCTTCACTCATCTTGTATGATTACAAGCTTGCTTCAGGTAGAGGCAATTGACCAACGATTTGGTCATGTACAAAATTTCGAGTTTCAACCACAAACTCGCTGCTGCCGTCTCTTTCGAAACCTGTCGGAGAACCTTATCACCAAGGCTTAATAAGACGGTGTTGTGGGCTTTCTCTACCATATGCGTTTCAACCACAAACTCGTAGCGTCCATGGTTGCAGCTCCCTTTAACGCTTTTAACAAACCCTGCTAAACCAGTAAGGCTTTCATCTTCAAGCGCTACAGACCCAAAGTGTTCACTCCGGTGAACTTTTCAATCGCATACTTTATTGAAGGCATTCTTTTCCACGCTCAACGCACTAATTTGTTGTGAAATCGATACCAATAACAAAGTATAATAAGTTTATTTTCTTGTAAAGAAACCCACAAGGGTAGGAAAGAGGGAAGCAAGAAGGACACAATGAAATTGGTTATAAACTGTTATTCTTTACTTTCTCTTTGAAACAAGATTCATTACATAAGTTAACTTAGGAAACAAGCTAACTTAAACAATTGGCATAACAAACAAGTTCAATTCAACATGCTAACAATCCTAGCATACTTCGACTACAACATGTGAACAGACTTCGACAACATGCTAATTTTCTGTCGAATTGTCGAACCAACAAGCTATCCTTCGATCCTACTAGAGTTCGATCCAATATCTCACAAGAACAAAGAAACCACCTGAACAACTATCGAAATAGCCATAAAAAAACCATCTAAAACGGTTACAAAGAGACCACCAACATAGCCCTGACAACTCTTTAAACGAGTTAGAAGCTACATCGAAAAAATGAGATTTGAATATGATGAAAGGGAGGGAAACAGGTGATTTAGAGAGGTGTTAGAGAAAAAAAAAGACGTGAAGGGGTGTGGTTGAATTGGAGTGATCCCAAAGAATGCTTTTTTTTTAATTAATTTTCAACAAAATTTAAACAGTTTATTATATAACTATTTTTTTAGTTCAAATTTTGAAAATACTTAACAAAAACAACATAATATTTTTCTGAACATTTTCTTTAAAATATATTAAAAATTAAAAAATAAATTATATTTTGCAATTATAAAAAATATTTAACTTATAAAAATTTAAATAACTATCTTTTTCTCCATATTTTGTAGTTACTATAATATATATATATATATATATATATATATATATATATATATATATATATATATATATATATATATATATATATATATATATATATATATATATATATATATATATATATATATATATATATATATAACCATCCACATGCATTAGTTGATATAGTTATGGTATGATTGTCCTAACTTTTTTTAATTTTAAAATTATTTCAAAAATAAAGTTACAAATAAAAGTTAAGCTGTTTAATAAAAAAATTAATTTCTTATTTGAAAAAATACGCTACAACATTTTCAATTTTATTTGAAAATATCATATTTAAAAGAAATATTAAAAAATAAAATCCTTTTAAGAGGAGAAATTTTAAATTAAGTCAAGCCAAACACTACCTTATCCTTGAAGAAAAGCATCTTAAAATAAAATTAGTTGGAAACCAGACACTGTAGAAGAAACAAAAAATGATCATCATTAACCCTCTACAAGAAACCATAAAGCACACAGAGACAAACCAGATCAAAAGCACATGCTATTAAACATTTAAACATTACACGAGCACACATAAAGACACTATAAAGGAATCTAATCTAATCAATGACATAACATAGAGAAAAAAAATAGATGATTAATTTTTTTAGGAAGTTTAATTAGACTTTGCTTGCAATGTTACTTAACCTAATTTGTTTATTGTATTTTCAACTTCTTTATCCGTAAGACTATGTACAATGGGGGTGTTGAAAATTTTTTTCAACTGTTGAATTCATGCAATGGTATGTTTAATAACTTGTTTAATATGATGTGGATTACTTTGTGTTGAAAGAATTCAACATGTTGAATGAATGAGAGTGGGGCCACATACAATATTTTGCAAAATCCTATTGGTTGTTGTGACTATTTGAATTTTTAGTGTGTTGTGAATGGTGGTAAAGTAGGGTGTTGAATTTTATTAAACAAAACTATTGTAGTGAGTAAAAGTTGAATGTGTGTTGAATTATTAGGTGGAAGAGAGAGAAGATGATGTGGAGTATAAAAAGTGAAAAAGTAGGGTGTTGAATTTAGAAACCATTGTAAATAGTCTAACAGTTAAACTTTTTGACAATTAGGCCAACCAATAGTACACATTGTTACCTACCAAAGAACATGTTACAGAGAATCAATTGTTAAAAGCTGTGTTAATCAATGAGTAAAAAACAAAAAGCAGAAGTTTGGATTAACCTAGTTGAAAGATCAAAGATGTGTTTTGATAAAATTATACACAAACCCGACAAAGAAACATGCAACAATTGTCAAAGTACTATAGATCAGTGGTGGTGTACATCATCATTATAGTTAATTAATTCTTTAATAATTACATTAAAAAAATGGTACTAATTCTTTGGTAGGATGGATTTTGGTAATGTGGCTCGTGTGAAAGTTCTGTGTTTGTGTTAAAAATTTAGGATATTAATCCAATATTGCTAATTGAGAAATAATAAAATATTTGTATATTAATAATTTATTAAGTTTAATGGTAACGCACTATCAGTTTAAAGAAGTATTATACAGACATTCAATCATATTATTTTAAAGTGTCAAATCATTTCATTAATTTAAAATTTAAAAGATGCATGATTGTGATTATTTTGACAGTGTAAAATTAATTTACACTGTAAGTGCACATCCTATTTTCTCTAATTCATTTGTAGTGTTAAATCACATTCATATTATATTATATTGGAAAAAGTAAGTTCCCATATTGATAATTCGATTTACTATTTATATGCATTAAATTTAAAATAGAGTTGAATATAAAGAGGTGTATTAAAAAAACATAAATCTCACATTAGTTAAAAATAGAATCTAAAAAAAATTTAACTAGAGTGACATTTCTCAATTTTATAAAAATGAATTAGGTCAAACTTCAACTTTATCATGTTTTAAATTAAATAATATTACAATCGAGAACAAAGTTTTCTCACAAGAGATTTAATGATCACATTGAAAGAAAAAACTCTTTCAAAAATTAATTCTTCAATTTAGAAATAATCATGTTGGATAACAAAACTCTTTAAAATATATATATATAACATTATTGTTATCAAAAATTGATTCTAACATAATATTTTTGTTAAACTTGGAGATCTTATTATATCATTAAGTAGTTTTGAATAATCACAATTATATTTAGGTTAAATAGCTACGGTATTGATGTCTTTAAGACTTACACAAGCTGAAAAGATTGAGATGGTGAATAAGTTTATAAATTCATTATCTTGTGCCTCAGAGATACAATATTAAGAGAAATCGTGAGAGAAAAAATTGAGCTTGAGATGTGGGTCAAGTTTGAAACAACAACTTAAGTGTGAACTTCATATTGACTCATCTCCCACATATGTTAAAGAGGTCGCCATTAGAGAACAGAATTTAACAACTACTTTATTCTTTTTATATGGTGGAGAATAAATCTATTATGGAGCAGCTAACATAATTTTACAAAATCATTGATGATTTGCAAAATATTAAGGTAAAATTTGAAGATGAGGACAAGGCTCTACTCTTTTTGAGCTCATTACCCAGATCCTTTGAACACTTTAAGAATGTTCTTCTTTATGGTAAGGAAAAAACTATCACATTTGATGAAGTTCAAACAATCGCAAGATCAAATAAGTTATCAAAGTTGAAAGATTATTGAAGGTTTGCGATAGTGGTGAAGGCTTAAGTGTGTCAAGAGGAATGAGTGAGAGTAGAAGAAACCAGAAAGGAAAGAGATCCAGGTTAAAGTTCAAGTCAAAGTATTTTTGATAAGTCAAAGTTTAAATATTCCACTTGTCACAAATTTGATCACTTCAAGAAGGATTGACTTGAAAGAGGAAACAAGGATGATTTTGTTCAGATTTTAATTGCCTCAAACAAATATGGGTATGAAAGTGTTAGACCATTAGTTGTAAAAAGTTTGGAAATAGAGAATAGTTTAGTTATAGATTCAGGATGCTCTATTCACATGTGTTCGAGGAAAGAATATTTTGAAACTTTGGAAATGAAAGAAGGTGGAGTTGTTTGACAAGGATACAATAATGCTTACAAAGTTCATAGTATTGGTCTAGTCAGAATGAAAATGTTTGATGATCGTGAGTTCTTTCTACGCAATATGGGGTATGTTCATGAACTTAAGTGAAATTTGTTGTCCATAAGCATGTTTGATGATCTAGACCAATGCATTAGAATTGAACGTGGAGTATTGAAAAAACCGTGTTGTGCTTGATAATGTCTAAAGGGTCCAAGATGTGTGGCTTGTATATTTTGGATGGCGCCACTGTTATTGGTCATGCATCAGTATCTAGTCAAGACCTTTTTGATAAATCTAAGTTATGACATTTGAGATTACTAGTGTGTATACCCGTGTGAGGCACGTGACAAAAGGGGAAAGGGGCGCTCAGGATTCTAAAAAGTTTGATTATTATTTTATTTTATTTTTTTAAAATAAAATAAAAAACCAAATCCAAAACTATTATGGTTTATTTATTAATCAATAATTAAAATTTATTAACAAAATTAAATTAAATGAATAACAAATAAATAAAATAAAACTATCCTACAAAAGGGGGACGGAGCGCCCAATTCCTTCAAATCTTTTTTAAAAAAATTTTAACTAACTTTTTTTAAATTTTATTTTATAAAGACAACAAATAATCTAAATCTCAATTAATCATCTCGAATCATCTCAATTTCTAATAAAAAACAATTAATGCTAAACCAAAGTCTCTCTCTACTTAAACATCCCATGCCTCTCTCTCTCTCTCTCTCTCTCTCTCTCTCTCTCTCTCTCTCTCTCTCTCTCTCTCTCTCTCTCTCTCTCTCTCTCTCTCTCTCTCTCTCTCTCTTAATTCCACTCCTTCCTCTTGTTATCCTTTCATGCTTATCTCTCTCAAATCTCTAATCTTACGATTTTTCCCTTCTTTTCTCTCATTACCGAACGAAATCATATTTAAGCTCTCATCTCTTTCGATTACGTAAATTAAACACCATCATCAAACAAAAATAAAAAGATAAAAACCCAACAACCTTTACCCCAATTCATTCACATTACTTTGAGCATTATAATTACATCAATCGGGATTGCAAAGGGTAAAACATGAAATCGAGCAATAAAACAAAAAATTTCTTTTAGATCCTATTTGCTTCTGAATCCTCTTTTGGATATGAAGTTTTGTCCCTATTTTTCTTCTGAGTTTGTGGTGTTTCTGGATTTGTTGTGTTGTGCGATTTGGCTCTGAAACGGGTTTGAAGGGTTGAATGCGGTGAAGGCCAATTCACCAATTCATCAAATAATGAATGAACATTCTCAAGCTTCAAAGCTTTCCTCTTCTATTCATTACTTTGAAATAACACAAAATTGCTATGCATCTCTAACAAAATCATACTTTTAAGTAATCAAGAACTAAATTTAGAATGGTACCTTAAGAGAATCGATGAGGAAAAAAAACAAAACTTGGGCTGTAAAATGCTTCTTGCAATCAGGAAGTTACCTAAAAAATTGAAATCAAAACACAAAGCATGAATTCAGTTTGGAATCAATCATATACGAAATAATAAGAAATAATGAATATGGTCATACAACAAGAATGATTGAATAAACGAAACTGCAAAATGTGGAGTAAGAGTGATTCCAATTTGCACATCTTTTTAGGATGGGAGATTTGATGAAAGAGAAACATGGGTAATATCATAAAAATTAAATTATAGTGGAATCAATTGAATTGAATTTGGCTGGAATTGAGAAGATAGAAAGCATTAATTAGTTGTAAAAATTCAAACGTGAGACTCAAACGAGAAGAATTAATAATAGAGAACATTTGAATAAGTAATAAAATAATAAATTTAATAATAAAATAATGAAAGTTAAATATAGTAAGATTACTATTTATAACATGTTTTAAAATAGTAAGACTTCTAAGAAGATGACACTTGACAAACTTGCCAAAGAACTCATCTTGCTTTATTCTATTGTATGATGGCATGTTAGTGAAAGAGGTTTAGTTGAACTTGGTAAACAAGGATTGATAGGGAGGCAGAAATTAAACAAATAAACTTTGTGATAAATACATTCTAGGAAAAAAAACGCTGGGTGAATTTTAAGAGTGGTAAGCATAATTCTAGTAGACCTTTTGAGTATATTCACTCATGTCTATGGGGTCCGAAGGTGGCAACTCATAGGGGTGGATTCTATTTCCTCTATATTATTTATGACTTCTCTAGAAGAGTATGAGTTTACATTCTGAAAATTAAAATGACACTTTGAAAATTTTAATGAATGGTATGCTCCTATAACGAATCAATTGGAAACTAAATTAAATGTATTAAGAACTGAAAATGACTTGGAGCAGCGTAATGATTTTTGCAGGAAACATGGTATTAAGAGGCATAGCACAGCTCAACAAAATGGCTTAGTAACATGTATGTTGTTCGGAACTGGGTTAACAAGAGTTTCTGGGGTTCTATTAACAAAACTTGATCATTACAAGATGTGTTTACAACCAAATTTGCATCTGAAAGCATCAAGTCAAATTTCGAAAGGATCTTATCCAGAATGACTTTGATTCAAGCAGAGCTCTGAATACATTCTGATCAAGCTTCAACAAATTTTATTTGAAGCCTCTAACTCAAATAATTCAAATAAAGAGAGAAAGTGACTATAAACTTCGATCAAGCTTCAACAATTTTCATCAGAAGCCTCTGACTCAATGAAGCTAACTAAAGAGAGAAAGTGACTCTGAACCTTGATCAAGCTTCAACAACTTATATTCCGAAACCTTTGACTTAAGATTTTTTCACTGAAGGAAGATTATGTGAAAATAATATTACAATAGAAAATCAGTATCCTCTATGCTACTCTGCAAAAAAGGAGTGTGTGACGGTACCATATTTTTCAATATGTTCCATCCTTCCTCTCAATGTTGCTAGCGCCACTCTGCTATTGTGCATCAAACGTCTTCTTGCAGCTATGATTTGTAAAATTTAAACTTACCCTCCAAGGGATATATTCATCATCTCTATAAAGGGGATCTTGAAGCAATGAAAAAGAAGTACCACAACGTACATATTCAAAGAGAAGAAAATCAATAGAGAAACACTGAGAACATAAAGTTAAGAATCTACAAAAAGAATAATGTCGTTGTTATGTTGAAAGCTTTGTAGGTTTTATTCTTTATAAATGTTGTTGTATTGAAATTGTGTGTATCAGCTTTCTAAGAAGCATTTTGTAAACACAAACCCTTGTAACTTTAACCAGTTGGTTAAAGTCCATGAGTGACTAAGTGTTTAGTCACAATACTGAAGAAGTCATTGATGGGTAGTTTTTGAGTTGATTTCCTTAAGGGACCAAAGTTAGTCATAATCCTTGAGAAGACATTTACGGGTAGTCTTTGTGTTTGTAATCAAAGTTTTTTATTAGTATGTTAAGTCCTTATTAATAAGGAAAAATCACTTTGGTGGATGGACTAGATGTAGCCTAGTTAACGGTGAACCAGGATAAAATACTTGTGTTCTTTATCAACGTTAGCTTTGTGCTATTTTTCTCCGGGTTAACGAAAAAAGGTTTAAATCTAGAAACCCAACTCAAACCTCACTTTCTTATGTTTCTCTAAACCTTCAGTTTAAACATGGTTTTACTAGGTCAATGATGTGCCTTCGGGTTCCTGCATTCTCCAAAAAAAAGTTCATAAAAATAGTCCATAGCTATATCACACATTTTATTCTGCTCTTCGATATCTTCTCTGGTATGTGTTTGAACCTTAGAGATTTTGTTTCACTTACGAAGTGAGCTAGCCATTACATGGAAGAAGTTTGAGTTCGTGTCACCATCATGTAGTCAGTTAACCTTTGCTCTCTGTTTTCAAAACACATATTCCTACATTAGGAGATGGCCCACTCTATTCCTAGTCTCACTGTATTGCTTCAACACCTCATCCCTTGTTTGTTCTTTCAACTCCTCCATTTATTTCCTGCGCTCTTTGATACTTTTCTTGAACCTCAGTTTTATCATAAATCCCCATTGTTCTAATGCATTAGTGTAACTGTGTATTTTAGCTGGGAATTCTCTATTGCTCGAATCCTTTCATCCTTGTGTTACCACATCCCCTCCAAATTTTCCTCCTCTAGCCATGCATTTTCGAATCTAAACCCCTCTTTTTATTATTCTTTTTCCTTTCATAATATGTGTAGTATGATGGGTGAATTACCAACCCTTTCACCTGTGAGATTAGTAAGTGATTCATTTGGAAACATATATAACCAGTCTTGTATTGTCATGACTTTATCCATTCTTTCCTCTACACGATTGTTCTTTTCACGACCTTTGTTCCACGTGAACTGATATCCTGTCATCAGTAAATCCACAAAGTTGCTATCCATCATTTTTAAAAATTTAATTTCTGTTACAATTATTATTATTATTATTAGGGAAATACTAATGAGTGCCCCTGTGACACATGTTAAAAGTTTAAGAAAATATGTTTTGTTAGAAATACTTGAATTCGGTGCCTTAGAAATACAAATAATCGATATTTTTAAGGAACAAAAAAGTATGTTTTATTAAAAATACTTGTATTTAATGCATTATAAATTAAAATAATTAATTAATTTAGAGAATGTTTTCTTTATTTAAATTTCTTAAAAAATACCCCTAGAAGTATTCGGTAGCATTTTTGGAAATCCACCAAAACCTATGGAGAATTTTTATCAATCTTGATGAATAAGATTTTTATCTCTACACAATGACAATGGAGAAAATAGAAAATTAAGGAAGAAAGAAAATTATGGTTTGACAAAACAAAGGGAGAAGATGATAATTTTTTGCAAAGTTTCTCTCTGCCCACAAATTGTGGAATATCTTAATTACTTTGCAACTGCAAAATTCTGTGAATACATGTGTAATAGAATAGGGGATACTCCCTATATTTATAGTTTTATGTTTCTTTCTCCCTAAACCAAACTCAAAACTATAAAAGCCCAAATTAAACTGTAGAATAGGGGCTACATCCTATGTGAAGCAACCTGCTTCGACACTTCGACATCTAATACAACTCGATACAAATTAAACTGTTTCAACACACCCTTCTTCTGTCGAGCAACATGTTGCTTCAACACTAAGGATTACAATCTTAACACACTACCTAATTCGTTGTGATTAAGCTATCTACATTCATCATAGTTGTTAGTCTTCTAAATACTTTGACCTGCACACCCTTTGTCATAATATCTGCAATCTGATTCTCAGTTCTGCAGTGTTTTAGATTCATCTCCCCTTTAGCTACATGCTCTCGAAGATAATGGAACCTCGTTTTGATGTGCTTGCTTGTGTCATGTGCTATCAGGTTCTTCACCAAATTGAAAGCTGACATGTTGTCGATCTTCATGGTAATGGCTCCACGATCTTTCCTTGTAATCTCTTCAACCAGATTCACCATATTGCTTGACATGCTCAAAGAGAAGCAGATATGTACTCTGCTTCACATGATGACAGTGTCACTATTAGTTCTTTTCTCCGAACTTCAAGCAACGGGTGCCCCACCTAACAAACATATAACCTGCTAAGGATTTTCGATCCTCAGCATCACTACACCAACTTGACTCGGTGTAACCCACTAGTTTGCATTTTTTTCCTCATTGGCTGCAGGAAAAAAATGCCATAGTCGAGAGTTCTTTTGAGATACCTTAGTATCTGTTTAGTCGCTACTAGATGTGATACCTTTAACTTCTGCATGAATCTACTCACCATACCTACATTATATGCTAGATCAGGCCTTGTGTGACAAAGGTATCTTAATGACCCAATAAGTCTTCTGTATTGGGTTAGGTCGAGTTGCATTCTTGGTTCTGCAAGTGTTAAAGTCGAGTTGCATTCTTCCTTCTCAAATCTCTTGAGAATTTCGCCTGCATATCTTCTTTGATGCATCATCAAGTTTTCTTCTCAACTGATTTGTCACATGTCTATATGCTATAGATCCAAATATTTTCAAATGACTCGAGCTAGGCTTTACACCAGACCAACATTCTTCTGGTGTAATTCCTTCTAGCTTCTTCGTCGGACATCTGTTCAAAATGTATGTTGCAGTAGGCACGGTTTCACCCCAAAACTCTTTAGGTAAATTCTTGTCTTTCAACATAATTCTCACCATATTCATAATGGTCTAATTCTTCCTTTATGCAGTTTCATTCTGCTGTGGAGTCTAGGGTGGCACATCCTCATGCATAATCCCTTCTTTCTCACATAACATGTTGAAGTCTTTCGAAACATATTATTCACCACCATTAGTCCTCAAAATCTTGATATTTTTCCCCTTTTCCTTTCGACCATAGATTTGAACTTGGCAAATACCCTGATCACTTCGCTTTTCTTCTTGATCAGGTAAGTCCATAGTTTTTAACTGAATCATTTATGAATGTGACAAAGTATTTTTACCTCCATTCGAATCCATCTGGATTGGACCACATACATCAAAGTATATGACTTTAAGGATTGCCTTCGACGTGCTTCACGCATCCTTGCTGAAGTTGTTCTTGTGTTGCTTCACCTGCACACATTCCTCACACACTTCTCTTGGAATGTCGATTTTTGGTAATCCAAAAATCAAATTTCTTATTTTCAACTCTCTGATGTCATTGAAGTTAATATAGCCTAGTCAATAATGCCATATCCATTCATCTCTGCTAGTTGTAGTTGCAAGACACTTGTGCTCTATCATATTAAATTCAATCTAAAGGTTCTATTCTTAGACATGGGAGCCTTTAAGATTAACTTTCCACTTAAGTCGACAACTCTCATCATCTTGTCTTTGATCGACACCTTGTAGTTAATTTCGACCAACTACCCTATGTTGAGCAAATTTCTCTTCATGCCTGGTATGTATAACACATTGGAGATTACAGACCTTTTGCCATCTTTCATCATAATCAAAACATCACCAATATTTTTAGCTGCTAGAGAATTTTCATTTGCAAATTTCACTGTGTTCTTCAAAAAGGGCTTTATATTGACAAATTAATCTTTCCTTCCAGACATGTGTGATGAGCATCCTGAATCCAAGTACCATTGATGCTTGAATATCTCTTCATCTCTTATTGTGACCATGAGTATCATCTTTTCTTCTTCTTCTTCTTCATGTTTTGCAAAATTTGCATCACTTTCTTGATTCTTCTGTTTTTTTGGACAATCACTAGAATAGTGATTGTACTTCTTACAATTGAAATACTGAATGTGACTTTTGTCAGGTTTTCGATCACCACCTCTTCCCTTGTTTGCAACACCACCTCTTTGGTTGCTTTGGTATGAGGGCTTTCTCTTATTCGACCAGCTTCCTTTTTGCCGATTTCGACCAATCGAATTATTGTAGTCTCCTCTACCTTTGTTGTCATTCCAATTTGTTCATGAGATTCAAGTGTCCCTTGAAGCTCTTCTTTTGTCAATGTCGATAAATCTTTCGACTCTTCTATAGCAACCATCATGTTGTCAAACTTTGGAGCCAATGACCTCAAGATCTTTGTAACAATTGATCTTGATATCAATACTTCTCCACATACCTTGATTTGATTCACCAATTTTGTAACCTTAGTGAAGAAATTAGTTATGCTTTCACTTTCATCCATCTGAAGCAACTCATATGTTCTTTTGTGAGTTTGTAACCTCACCTCTTTCACCTTTTATGCGCCTACAAATGACTTTTCCAGAATTTTCCATGCTTTTTTTGCAGATTCTATATCACTTTTCGAAATTATGTGAACTCGCACATTGATAAATTATAAAAGAAAGCTCTGTGATTCTTCTTCAGTTCTATGTGTGCAGCCATTTCCTCATCTGTCGCATTTTCTACAAGCGGTGTTACCTCTTCTTTCACAAGATCCCAAAGATCTTGATAACACAGAACAACCTTCATCTGTTTGCACCAATTCTCATAGTTGTCTACTTTCAGAATTGAAAGACTCGCCGAAAAATGTCCGTTTGGATGATTCATCGTCGTCGTGGTTTTCTTCCAAGAATCACTCAGTCAGTGCTCTATATACCAGATGTTGGAAATCCACCAAAATCTATGGAAATTTTCTATCAATCTTGATGAACAATATGGTTTTCTCTACACAATGACGATAGAGAAAAAAGAAAATTGAGGAAAAAAGAAAATTAGGGTTTGACAAAATAAAGGGAAAAGATGATGATTTACTGCAGAGTTTCTCTTTGCTCACAAACTGTAAAAAATTGTAATCCCTTTGCAACTGCAAAATTTTGTTAATACAAGTGTATAAGAATAGGGGTTACTCCCTCTATTTATAGTTTTAAGTTTCTTTCTTCATAAGCCAAAGCCCAAAACTATAAAAGTCGAAAATACATATTTTGGTCTAAGTCAAAATCCTATGTGAAGCTGCTTCGACACTTCGACATCTAATACAACTCGACACAAATTAAACTGTTTCAATATACCCTTATTCTATAGAACAACATACTACTTCGACACAAAGGATTATAATCTAAACAAGAATAACCCTTATTATTATTAATACTAATACTTCGATATAATAACTTTGATATATTTTCAAATGTTTATAACATTAATAAATTGTTAACATTATATACATTTAATTCACAAAATCTACCAGCTGTTCCTAATAATAATGCTGTTTCATTAGTCCATTGTAACAATACTTTTATTACATTTTTTTACTGAAAAGTTTAAATTCATTTTGAATTTTAGTCAATTTTTATTTTTTTTATAATATTTTTTTGTTATACATTTTTCTTGTTCAAACTTATCCCACGAATTATCTCGTTTTTCAATATTCTTATTTTATTTTAAATTTGAATTTTTTTTAGAGTTAAAAGGTAGTGCATCGAGAGTTTAAAATAGTTTTAGACTATCATCTAATAGAAAGTTATCAATCTGTTATGTCATTAAATTTTTTTAAAATAAAAGAAGTAGTTTAATTAGTGATAATTGATTGACAGTCCAATATTTTACATTGTCATTGCATTACTCATTTTCTCTTTTCTTCATTGTCTTTTATTTAATAAATATTTCATTAAAGTATATGTCATTATCTCAAATCCTATATTTTTTAGGATCTTGCTAACCAGTGTTCTTAGGGCATTATTTAAGCATACTAAATAAAGAAAATCTATTTTAATATATAAAAATGAATTACTACCAAATTGCCTTAATTACCCTAATGACAAACAATAAAACATGGTTTTGCATACCCCTGAGCGTAATTTTACATTTAATCATCATTACATTCCAACACTTTACTTAATGCAAAAGTTAATTATTGGAATATGTAAAAACGTGCACTGCATTCTATAATTTTACTGCATGTGGAACATACATATTTATGAAAGGCTACCTTTTCATTATTTCTCCCTATGTCTATATATTTTCGTATCAAGTCTAACCACTGCATGTGCAAACTTTTCCATCTCCCTATTCCCATTTTGCAAACAGCAGTGGAGCGGTAGGGTTTCTCTTCACCTTCACCATTTCCATTTTTTTTTCTCCATTCAACCTTACTGATAGAGTTCTGTTTCTTCCACTACTTTTCTCAACAGAATATGAGCAGAAAGTTTTCCCCGATTAAGGATGTCAACGATTCAAAAGAAACATGGAGATTGGCCGTTCGAGTTGTTGATTTCTGGAGTGTTATCAACAGCAAGGGTAAGGAGCATCTGGAGATGGTTATAATGGACGTATCGGTAATGCTTCGTATTCTCTCAACAAGTTTATTAGGTTATTATATTTTTCAGTTATGATATTGTTGTTGTTTGTCATCGTCAGGGTGATAGGATACAAGTTTTGATTCGTTCTGACCACACACCAAAATGGAAAGCACGAATACGCGAAAACATGTCTTGCATAATCAACAATGGAACTGTTTATGAAAACGATTTTCAGTGGAAGCTTTGTGATCACGACAAGAAATTTGTGTTTATTGGTGGTACAACTGTTAAGGAAGTTGAAATTCAGAACCTTCCTCCCAAAAGATTTTTTTTCAAAGACTTTAATGATATTCTTGGAGGAAATTGTGAGATGAACCGACTTGAAGGTAAATATATTAGGTCATTTGATTTCTTCATACTACAATGTTGTTTATTATTACAGAAGTTGATTTTAACTTTCTCTTTCACTATGTTTTGTAGATATCATTGGTGTGGTTCAAGAAATCAACAATTTTCAATACAACAATTCCGGAAAAAAATCATTTGTTTCATTGAGTCTTAAAGACTTGAAGTAAATTATCTCAATTCAAATATTACAACTGTGTTCCATCATTATTATCTTATTGATATTTTTATGTTTATTTCTGCAGAGGAGTCATTGTTAACTGCACATTATGGGAGAGTTACGGAACAAAATTTTTGGACTTCTACCACGACGAAAAAAACAGTGGTGCTATTGTAATAATACTAACTCATGCAATGATAAAGGAATCACAAGGTTTGTATCAATAATCTCCTATTTTTCAAATACTATCCGCAGAGCAATAAATTTGATACTCTAATTTTGGTCTATTTCAGTCTCAAATGGATGGAGTGGATCTAAGTTGCTTATTAACGAAGACATTCCAGAGATAACTGAGTATTTATCAAAGTATACACAAATTGTTATATTCTTAAAGTATAATAAGCTCCCTTAAAATTTATCATCATTTACATTCATTTTTGGTTCAATGTTTCAGGTTACCGTCAAATGAGCAGACTGAAAAGCCTTCGCAGTCTTCGAATGGAATGTCTCTTTGGTCTGGTGCCTCTCAATTCACCCCAGTCGAAAGTTTCGTTCATAAGGCCAAGTGTATTTCTCTCAGTGAACTTTGCAAGGTGAAACAGGTACATGGTTATGACAAATTTCAAATAGTAAGATCAATATTATTTTATACAGATGATTTTTGTTAGAGTGTTGCATTTTTTTATATTCAACTTATTGTATCTTAGGACATGTTATGCGTTACTGTTGGAACAACTCAAAGATTTTTTGTCTCAAAACACGGTTGGTTTTATTATGGGTGTACTAAATGTTCTTTAAAGGCATCTGATGTGAACAATCCATACAAATGTTCATGTGGACAGAATGTAGAACATGCCATACCAAGGTTGTATTTTTCAATTATTAATCAGATTAATTCATTTGCCATGTTTCAATATTTGTAGTGTTCTAATTGTATTTTCCTATGCATTTATGTAAAAAGGTATCGAGTTGACATATATGTGGTTGATGGTGATTCCAAATTTCGCTTTGTGTTTTGGGACTCTGACTGTGCCGACATTATTGGAAAGTCTGCTGATAGTATTTATAAAGCAATGCTTGAGGTTCATTTTAATTCATTACCTATTTTAATGTTTATTTGTATATGAATGAAGTACTTATATTAAATTTAATGTGCAGGAAGGTGACGACGACCCAATGATATATCCAGATGATCTTGACATGCTACTTGGTAAAAAGATGGCGTTTAGGGCTAAAGTTCAGCCAACATTTGGCCAAGCATCTGTTTGGAAACTTTCCTATGATGAAGAGTTTGTAAAGGAAATTGAGAAAGATTATATTACTGATGAAGTATGGAAATTTTTCTTTGAACATCTACATATGCCTATTTATCAATATTTGTATCTTAATCTTCATCTCAATATCTGATCTGCAGGGAGATAGCAAATCTTTAAACCAAAACCCAGTTGTTCCAGCCATCGATGAATCCATTGTATGTTAATGTTGACTAAACTTTAGCCTGTTAATTACAGTATTTTCTTTATACTTACTGTTAATTTGTTTTCTTCCAGGAGTCGTTGTCAGCATATGGAGAAAATGATCCTGATAAACAAGTGACCAATACTCCATCCAAAGGAAGTCCTGTTTATCTTGATGCTGTAGATTCTGAATTACAAGCGTATGGTACTACCCAGCTCTCAGGAACCAAGCCTGCAAAGAAAGTTAAGATTGAATCTGATGCATGAAGACTCCACCAGAACCATTTTAATTTCCATCATTATTGTTATTTTGTGATATTTTCTTGACAGTTGTTTTAATGTTTTGGTACAAGATACACGAGTTACTATCCATGGATTAAATATCAATTATCATTTTGTCATATGATATCAAATATCAATTATCATGTTGGTTTTCTTATAATTTCTCTGTAGCAATGGTGTATGGTATGTTGTTTGTGTTCAATATTGCAAGATATATTGCCCGATTATACAGTGCTAAATATATTAACTGTTGTTTGTGTTTAATATTGCGTGATATGTTGTCCGATTATACGATCCATATGAATTGGAAAAAAAATTAGTGGTAAACCATCCTACATGATATTTCTTCTTACCTGCAAGTGAAAATTAATTTTTGAATAATAAATTGTATATCAGAATCGTTTTGATTTGCACAGTATTTTTTCATTAAACCATAATTTTGTCAATGTTATTTACAGTAATGTCTTGCATTTTAAGTTAATTATTCACTTCTCAATTAACATAATTTTGGCAATGATATTTTCAGTAATTGCTTATTCAACAGATTCCTCTCATGCAAAATTTTTTAATTCATTAACTTGATTTGAATACTGCATGCATTATTTAAATAGATCCTCACGAAATGTGTTTTACAAATTTTTTAATGTCACTCTTGAAAACTGCACCAGCATTATGTCAACCATCATACCTACCTGACATATAAACTATAGCTTGCTCTACATTCTCATCTTATTTGTGCACGCTTCATGCAATTATGGTTGCTTGGTGCATTCATTTTTTGCTTATTTAATGATTAAGTCACAATATTTTTAACTGCATAAAATAGGGAGATGACATAAACTTTTCATATTCAGCTTTTTCCCTCCATAAACAAATAGTTTGGAGGGAGTCTTTGTCTATATATTTCATGCTTCCCTGCATATTCAGCCATATTTTGCAGAATGATTGTATCTTCAGAGTAAAAAATCATGGAAAAGAAACAAAGCGATGAGCATGATCACTTCATGAATGTTATCAGAAGAAAAAGGCAATTTGATGCTAGACATCATAGAATGCGTGTTCTTCGAGCTAAGAGAGCCAAGGGATTGGCGGCAATGAACAAAGAAAATGCATGTCAAACTCAACCCCCTGCTGATACTATATCTTCGCATTTCAGATTACCACTATCTTCTATTTCTCCAAATATTCCAAGTTCCACCATAACTGATCGAAATACACAGCAGAAAACTCACAATATATCAACATTGAATACATTGCCAAGTTCATTAGCAAAAAAACGCCCAAGAGTTGTTTCTGTAAAGAACATCAACAATTTAGGAGTTAACCTCAGAAGGAGATTTGATAACCAGTTTATGAGCGGTGCGACAGCATCTTCAAGCAATACACCTAATCCAGATTCCAGCACCAACGAACTTTTCGAAGATGACAGTGAAGGGGATGAAGGTTCCGGTAATTCTTCAGATGGTTAGTAACTTTATTGTGATGGATTATTAACCGATTTTGAATGTTCTTACATTTAACCAAATATAATAACATAATATTTTCTAACTCATTTTTTACTATGCTGTTGTAGCCTGCAGTTCAGTTTCCAACTATTCAAACGACGAGCATGAAGTAGGTTTTGACACTGACATTGAAGAAGTAGATGTTCAAAGATCAGGTTGTATTTTATTTTATTGATATGTTTCTTTCTTTAAAAAAATCATTATCTATTATGTTATTTTACCTGTACATTTTTGTTTAGGAGAATACTACGATTTAGGTGACCCATCATGTGAGTGTCAGCAATGTGGTGCAAATATGTGGTATATGGAGAGGAAAAACAAGTCTCGACATTCTGCTAATCCTAAGTTCTCAATGTGTTGTGGAGAAGGAAAGGTTCAAATACCTTTGTTGAGACAACCTCCACCCGTATTGCAGAGCCTGTTGTTTGAACAAAACGAAAGTGACTCAAAAAGATTCCAACAACAAATTCGTCTTTACAATATGATGTTCGCATTTACTTCTCCGGGTGCTAAAATGGATAACAGATTTAATAATGGTAGAGGTCCCCCTAACTATCGTATTCAAGGTCAAACATGTCATCGTATAGGCAGCATGTTACCTTTGCCAGGTGAAAAGGCCCGTTTTGCCCAACTATATATATTCGATACTGAACATGAAGTTCAGAATAGATTTGATATTTTCAGGTTTTTACTTTATACATCTTTGTTTCAACACTGTATATTATTTTGTTGTTGCAATTCTCAACATTCTGAACTCTATATGTTGGATGTTTTGCAGAAAAAGGGATGGAGTTGATATTAATATAGTTGAAAAGTTGTCTTCCATGTTATATGAACATAATGTTCATGCTCAGTCATTTAAGATGGCAAGGGATAGACTTTCTGAAGGAAATGTTGCAGATCTAAAACTCCGTCTCATTTCTGATCGTCAAAATGATGGAAGAATATATAATCAACCAACAGTTTCAGAAGTTGCTGCTCTCATTGTTGGTGATGTTGATACTGCAGAAAAAAGGGATATTATAATGCAAAAACAATGTGGCCAACTTCAGAGAATAGATGAATATCACACTTCTTATTTGGGTTTTCAATATCCTTTACTTTTCCCTTATGGCGAAGATGGTTACAGACCAAACATACGGCATCGCAATAAAGGATCTACAACGGTCCGTAATGCAGAAACAACGACCACGGTATCGGAAATTGACGATGTTCCATGGGAGGATGCAACCAAGAGAAACAGACTTACAATCAGAGAGTGGTTCGCCTTTAGGATTCAGTCAAGAAAAAACGAGGCACAGACAATTCTCAGGTCAAGGAGGTTATTTCAACAGTTTTTGGTAGATGGTTTTACAATGATGGAATCTGAGAGACTTCGATGGTTAAGAAAGAATCAGTCAAAACTACGAGTAGGGAAGTATGATCATCTTGCAGATGCTAGGACAAATGGACATACACGTGGTGCAGCTACAGGGAAAAGAGTTGTCCTACCTTCGTCGTATGTTGGAAGCCGTAGATTTATGGATCAGTTATACTTCGATGGCATGGCAATTTGTAGTTATGTTGGTTTCCCTGATTTGTTTATTACATTCACATGTAATCCCAATTGGCCAGAAATACAGCGCGTATTAAGTTCTACAAATCTGAAAGCGTCTGATCGTCCGGATCTCATAACAAGAATCTTCAAATTGAAATTTGATTCGTTACTGTCCGATTTGACTAAAAAGAGTATCATGGGAAAGGTTCTTGCGTGTAAGTAATTTGTAACTTTGATTAATTTAATTTCCTTATTCATTTTTTATGTCATGTTATAGACTAATATGTTAATTTTATATTTGTAGATATGTACACAATTGAGTTCCAAAAAAGAGGGTTGCCCCATGCGCACATATTAATTTTCCTTCATCCGTCGAGCAAGTACCCAACACCCGCTGACATTGATCGTATCATATCAGCAGAAATACCAAACAAAGACACCGACGAAGAGTTATATAACTTGGTCAAATCTCACATGATACACGGACCTTGCGGAAATGCTTTTCGTAATTCTACGTGTATGAAGGAAGGAAAATGTTCTAAATACTTCCCTAAAGATTTCAGACGTGATACGATCGTTGATCAAGATGGATATCCGGTGTATAGACGAAGGGACAACGGACACACAGTTTCTAAGAATGGAATTGAGATTGATAACAGATTTGTTGTTCCTTACAATTCAAAGTTATTGTTGAAGTACAGAGCTCATATTAATATGGAATGGTGCAATCAAAGCACATCCGTCAAATATTTGTTTAAATACATCAACAAAGGATACGACAGAATAACTGCTGCAATTGTCATGAATGAAGATGGATCTGTTTCGCAACACGAAACCGTCGATGAAATAAAGCAGTATATTGACTGTAGGTACGTTTCTCCAAGTGAAGCTGCTTGGAGAATTTATGGTTTTTCCATTCACGGAAGAAAACCAGCTGTAGAAAGACTTCACTTTCATGGAGAGGGACAAAATTCTGTTTTTTATACTGATGTCAGTCCCATTACCAAAGTCCTTGATAAACCGAGCGTTACTGAGTCGATGTTTACTTCTTGGTTTGAAGCAAACAAGAAATACGACGAAGCGCGCCAACTAACGTATAGCAATTTTGTTTCAAAGTTTGTATACGTTAAGAAAAAAAGAGAGTGGAAACCCAGACAAAAGGGATACACAATTGGAAGACTAATTTGGGTTCCTCCAACTACTGGGGAGTTGTACTATCTAAGGATGATGCTAACACATGTCAAAGGGCCGAAAAGCTACGATGAAATAAAGACAGTAAACAATGTTAGGTACGATACTTTCCGTGATGCATGTTTTGCTATGGGATTTATTGGGGATGATCGAGAATTCATAGCTGCAATAACAGAAGCATTTCATTGGGGTTCTGGACATTATTTGAGATTACTTTTTGTTCACATGTTATTGTCAAGTAGCATTAATAGGCCTAAGCATGTATGGAGTAAAACTCAACATCTGTTATCTGATGGAATTCTGTATTCTCAGCAAAGGATTGCAAACAACAGAGGTATATTACAAAAATATGATCAGAGTAATTAATTACACATAATATTACTATGCTATTCCAATATTTACCAGCGATTTATTTATTTTGTTCATTTAACAGATCTGCGTCTAACGAATGAAGAAATTCTCAATCTGACGTTGATTGAAATTGAAAAACTTCTTCAACGCAGTAGAAAGAGTTTAAGTGATTTTCCTGGAATGCCAAAACCACATGGTTACATAAATGAGGAGCTTGGAAATAATTTAATTTACGAAGAGAGAAACTACGATCCTGCTGGACAACTTCAACAGTTTAATACGCTGTATAATAACCTCACAGGTGTAAATAGTAGTTAACATCAATTAGGCAGAAGAATTTCATATAAATTAGAAACTTATATTTCTAATATGAAGCATCTAAATTATGTGTTGACTTTATTTCAGATGAACAAAGAGATGTGTTCAAACAAATCTTGACGGCTGTTGATACCCAGAACGGAGGGGTATTCTTTTTGTATGGATACGGCGGTACAGGGAAAACATACATGTGGAGAACATTAGCTTCCTACATAAGATCAAGAAGACAAATATGCTTGACAGTTGCCTCTTCAGGTATTGCATCCCTTTTGCTCCCCGGTGGTCGAACGGCACATTCGAAATTTAAAATTCCGATCCCCACACTTGAATCTTCGACATGCGACATTAACAAAGGTAGTGACAGGGGTAACATGCTAAAACTATCTAAATTGATAATTTGGGATGAAGCTCCCATGTGTCACAAATTTTGTTTTGAAGCTTTGGATAAAACACTCAGAGATATCATGGGTGGAACCAGGTCATCTGATAAAATATTTGGTGGGAAGGTAATTGTGTTTGGTGGGGATTTCAGACAGATTCTACCAGTTATTCCAAGAGGCAGCCGTTCAGATATAATTCATGCAACTATCAATTCATCATACATTTGGGATCATTGTAAGGTTTTGAAACTTACAAAAAACATGAGGCTTCAGCAATCTGGGACGACCATATCGGCATCCGAGTTAGAACGGTTTTCAAATTGGATATTAAAAGTTGGAGATGGAAAACTAGCAGAACCTAACGATGGCTATGCTGATATTGATATCCCAGCAGATATTTTGATATCTAATTTCGATGATCCCCTTCGAGCCATATTCGAAAACACTTATCCAAATTTTGAAGCTAAATTCAATAATGTAGCTTTTCTGCAGTCAAGGGCAATATTGGCTGGAACAATTGAGACAGTAGATGAAATAAATCACTATGTATTAGACAATCTTCCAGGTAATATTTAATTTTTTGTGAAAATTTATCCGACGATTTTTCACTTCCAGCTTTAAGAGATCATAATATAAAGGCACTGCATTTTCAGGGGATGAAAAAGAATACCTAAGCTCTGATTCAGTCGACACGCATGATGGTGATGGCAATGAATGTTTTGATGTTTTAACTCCTGAGTTTCTGAATGGACTGAGAACGTCGGGACTTCCTAATCATAGGATCAGATTGAAAGTAAATACTCCAATCATGCTGCTCAGGAATATTGATCAAGCAGAAGGCTTATGCAATGGAACACGTCTAATCGTTACAAGATTGGCTGATCATGTCATCGAAGCTAAAATCATTTCAGGCAAGAACATCGGCGGTATCATTTATATTGCCCGAATGGACATTACTCCAACGCAGACGCCATGGCCATTCAGGATGACACGAAGACAGTTTCCTATAACAGTCTGTTATGCTATGACTATTAATAAATCTCAAGGTCAGTCTTTGGATCATGTTGGCATATATTTACCGAGGAGCGTATTCAGCCATGGCCAGTTATATGTTGCAGTTTCAAGAGTAAAGAGCAGAAAAGGCCTTAAAATCTTGATCCATGATAAGGAGAAACTTCCATTGACCACCACAACAAATGTTGTCTTCAAAGAAGTGTTTGAAAATGTGTAGTCTATAAGTTTTTGCAATATTTATGGACCTGTTGTTATTGGTATATGTTTTGTGCTCAGTTGCCTAAAATTAGCTTACAACTTAAACAACTTATTAACTGTCATGAATGGAAGATTTGATATCATCTTTGCATACTGATAATTTATTTTCATCTGTACAACTGGATTGAAGACTTACGATGAATTATAGCTGCCATAATATCAATGATTGTAGAACATCAACAATTCAAAGCTTAGCATAGTAAAAATATTCACGTTGATAACCATAATTTAAATCCATTACAGAGCCATCTGTGATTACAATCTAAGTACCATCAACAACAAATTTAAAGCTACAAGTAACATCTTTACATCCTAATCAGCTACTTTTTTCCCCAAGAACGCAAACATCAGATCTGAAAATGGAATCATGGAGAATTCTATGAAATCTCCAACTTGAAGATTTTTTGACTTTGCAAATTCGTACCAACCAACTCCAATATGTTTCTCATACTCATTCCTGCCAGCCTTAAGAATACGACAGTGATATCCCTTTCCGTCAATAAGATCTACCATCCTTATTGCATTTTGGTCTTTACGAAAACATGTCCTTGATATTTCCATTGGAATATTCTGCATTATAACTTTCTACTTATTAACCCACGATATATATAGATCTATATACGGCAGTGGATTTAACTGGGTTTTGAACTTACCAGAGCATTTTGGCCTCGCATGTTCGCTTCTGTGATATTAGATTTCCACTTTACCTCCCTGGTGTGATCAGCCATGCACTCAGCTTCAGTAAGAAACCCATCTTTTATGAGTGTTTCAAACATCTTTTCCTGCTCTTGCTCAAACTCTTTGTTAATGTTATGAGCCCATTCAAGACTGTCTCTCTCAGGATCACTGAAACACAAATTGTAAAGAATAACACTGCTATTAAGCAAAGATTTTAGAAAACAGGGGAATCCATTTATTATATTACAACATGCATGCAAATTATACTTACCTGCTTGATGGAGAAGGGACGAATGGAACTCCCCACTTCACCATATCAGAATTAAATTTTATAAGGACCTCAATTCTGATGCATTATGACAAAAAATTCTATATATAGATAGATAGTGATAACCCTTATTTTTTGGGCCAGACAACACTGATGGGCCTACATTTTTTATATGTACAAATATCCAGCATGTTTGGTAAACGAGTTTTAACAACAAAAAATTAATTATTGCAATTTTTTTAGTAGTTAGTAGATGTTACAAATCAGACCTTTAAATATACATGACACTATATTTCCTTCCATACATTTAATAAATATGTTTGCCTACATAAATTGAAGTTGCTATATATATAAGCTGATTTTATAATATGTATTCTTTATAAAGTGTAATTTGGTTTTAACATGGTAAATTGTTTATCAAACAAAATTTCTTAAAAAAACATTTCATATATAATTCATGTAAATAAACTATTTTAACACACATGATCCAATCATGATGGCCAATGTAAAGGAGCAACCATGAAGTATGTAGAACACAAGGATTTGCAAAACATATAACCATTCAAAATTTAGCATGTGCCATAATAGTAGTCTTGATAAAGTCATTCAACATTAGAGCAAAAGTACCAACCCATAGGGGAAACAAAAAACATTGTTCAGATAAGTTATAAAAGTCACCACCAGATACAAAAAATTCAAAGACTTTGGTCTTTGAAACTACTTCAACAACAGACAAAAAAAGCAAAGTACTTCCACCACCTTTCAACAGCCCCATCACTTCTTCTTCATCATAACATAAATGAAAGTGCCATGTCTCGCCAACTGACAAGTCAGTGTGTCGCCTTTCTTGAACCCCTTGGTCTTCACATAGTCGTACCATCCTTTAGTCATGTATTTCTCAGCCGGACTCGGAGCCCCGTTGCGGTATGCCGTCTTCACAGTACACTTGAATTGTTGTTTCAAATCACAATCTCTAATAGTTACCTCCTTCTGATTACTTGCCAAGCAGTCTATTGCTATCTGCTTAGGGAAATGCTGCAACAACACAAATTTTCATTGAATAAACACTTGAGATCTGCAAAGTATTAAAATATGAGGTCGATTTTCAGTATGCTTACCTGGACATTATCCTTTTTTACTCTTGAATTCTTTATAGCAATATCCCAGCAGTATGTTGGCTTTCCTCCCCACATTCTTATCCTAACATTTGAAACATTTTTCCCCTTCTTCGCAAGTTTCATTGTGCTCCTCTCACTCCCATCTGTAACAGATCTTAAGTTGGCAGTCCTTCCAAGATTTTTGCTATTACTCCTCCTCTCAACTTCAGCTGCTTTCTTCCCAACTGTTTTATCAACAACAGTTTTTGACTTCTCAGTTTTTTTGTTAGTCTGTACATTATCGTTCGCAGAGACAAGGGGGACATCATCTTCTTCAAGCTTAACACTACTCATAGGAACAACAGTATTGTTGACATTTGGAACAACTGCAGGGACATTCTTGCAAGTTTCTGCAAATCTAACAGATTTCTTAGAATTTGCTTTACCCTTTCTAACCGACCTGACAGATGATTGTGAAGCTGAGCCATCTTCAACCTCAGCTACGAGTTTTTGAATTTCGTTCATTGCTGCCTCCTCACTGAAAGAAAAATTATAGTTGCATGAGCACATTATTAATCCCAAATACGGATTAACACCGCAACTATACCATGGACAGGGAATATTTCAAAGATTAACAACTTTAAAATATATATAACACCACACTATTGGCTCAGAATAAAACACATATGCTTCATAGATTAACACAATCAGGCAAACAAAAATTGCAATACAACTTGACCCCCCACAACGTTTCGAAGACCTGATCTGGGAAATATTAAACAGTAAACTCCATTCACATCATGATCTATTAATCAAACAAATCTATTTTAGCATGCATCAGAAATAAAAAAAAACCCTAAAACCTAACTAGATCGCACATGAACTTTATGCCAAAAACAAATAAATTAAATAGGAATTCATGTATCTAACCTGATAACTTCTTCTTCCTCATCTGGAAACCACCCATACGCTGGCTTTCTTCCAAACCTCATCGTCGAAGACTGTTGCTATCTCCAGAAGTGATGTAAGTGTTTTGATAAAGACCGGAATGAGAACGAGAGAAGTTGTGTAATGTAAACAGTTCAAAATATATTATAACTCAACTTTGCACGTTTCCTTTTTCTTTTCCCTAGACTTATTCAGTAAATGACCCCTATCTCAATCAATCATGACTGTTACCTATGATCCCCCGTGTAACCAAAACATTTACTAATTAATTTGAAAACAACACTTTGTAGTCTAACGAAAAGAAAGCCATTTAATTTTTCTCTATCTCTTAAATCCAAACATACATGCATTTACTTTTTTTAAACTTTACATATTCCATGCAGTACACGTTTGTTTTATTTAGATTTCCTTTGTTTTTTTTATTACTTACCCCTTTCTTATTTTTCCTGTGTTTTAAAAAACTTAACATTATATATTTTTTATTAAAATCCACTTATTAGGAACAAAAAATAGTTTCTATCAATCCTTCTTTATTTCAAAAATTTATTTTTTTAAATCACATTTAATAAATCAAACCAATGTTATAATAATTACAAATTTATGTAAATATTTGTAGATAAATATTCAATATATAATTATTGTCAAGATGTTGGTTTCAACTCACATATCTATTGTAAATTAATTACTAAATAGTTCAAGAAAATAATATTTTATAATATTACTTAGCTTATTCATCCCACTAATTTTAAAATCCTATGGAAATAAATTTCAACAATCTATTTTTATTATTTTTCAACACTTTGTGACATGTTAAAAAAACAATAGGAATTTATATATCTTTTCTTATACATAATTAACTCAGTTATAATTCATGTTACAATATTTTTTACACATATTGACATCCTTATGTGTGTTTATCAACATATATATTATTCATAATTTAAAATTTATGCAAATAATAGTTGATAAATAATCCATATATAATTCTTTTAAAAATATTAACTACACATAAGAATATCTTTTACTAACAAAAGCTGACAATTTGGTTTTTGTCCCACTCGCCTAATAAATAAAAATTAATTATACAATATAATATGAAATTTATAGTTTCTAATATTACTTTGCTTATTGATCCCACTAATTTTAATATTATACAAAACATTGTTATTATTATTCTTCAACACTTACTAATATGTTTCAAAAACATTGGGAATTTATATATATTTTTGTATACATACTTAACTAAACTATAATTCATCTTTCAAGATTTATTAGCCATACTGATATGCTTATGTGCATATTTCAATATATATATTTATATTCCCATTCTCTTATTAACTTGAAGTTTATGTTGAAAAATAAGTAAAATATTAAACATAACCAAATTATACTAACAGGAGTACATAAAGGATAATTTTAAACCATGCTCATCCATTTGATTTTCACACATTGTTGCAAAGCATATGACTATTATATTGCAATTATAAAGTAACAAGGATAACATTAGCTGTTTCAATCCAAAGAAAACTGATGAATAACAAACACAAAAAGTCTTAAACATAACATTAATCCACATACAACTGAAATAGACAAAAAAAAAGCCCAACAACATCATCCAAAACAATCTACTGTTCTTCCAAAACTCTGCACTTCTTCATTCACCATAGCCATCAATACCCAACAACACATATTCTTTAAACCTGCAATACAACATAATGATAATTTTTCTGTTAACTTTCAGAAACATACAATGACATCAACAAATAATTTAACACGTAAAAGATATATCTAACCATTCTTTTCAGCTTCTCCACCAACTCTGCCCATATCATCCATTCTCTGTCATTTAAACAACATACACAGACTTAATGCTTAAATTTTAATTGAATTCATATAACCTAATAGCATGCCTTTTCGAAAAATCGGATAATAAGATTCTTATACCTTTCATTTTCAAAGAAAAACTTCCCAATATACACTGAGTTGGATATTTCTATCATTCTGGGGTTTATCTCCAGTCCAACACTTCCCAGAACATCAGTTAAAAATTCCACGTCTTCAAGTACAGCGAACCTCAAGCCACCCCTCAATTCCTGATGCTTCCCCGACCACCTGATTCCAAGCATCTCATCCTGCCACACCCCTGCTATGTTCTGAATCTTACTTCCCCTTTGCCAGGCGCATGCAACACCATCCATCACATGCAAAGCCCACTCAGTGCACAACTTGGTAATCCGCTCTTTCTTCGTCTTCAAACTCATCCGCAACATCTTCGATCTTTGCTTCATCCTCCTTTTAATCGCCAATCGTTTGACTGGGTCTTGAACAACAACAAATTTCATAGTTCTGCAAAATCAGAAAAAATCATGAACAAAAGTGACATTTCATAACAAACAAACGAAAAATTCAGATTCGATTACAGAAAAAAAAGGACGAAGAGTACCTGCAAGCCTTTGCAACTTGGGAGAACCTACCCATTTTGTGAAATCTCCAACTTACGGATTAGGTTTCAGGATTTGGTACTTGAAGAGTGGAAAAAAACTGTGTCCTTTCTACTATATATACTCAAACTCCCATTACCTGTTAGACTTCCTTTTAGTAGGTAAACGTGCACAAGTTTTTGGAAACTGTTGAAATGCCTTTTTCTGTACATGCAGAAGTAAATTTAATTATCTCTTTTTAATAGTAATAATTAATTTCACACCATAATATAAAAGTCAAATGATTTTATTGGGTGGGAAAATAATTGATTGATTTATATTTATTATATAATGTAATACAAATATTTAATTATTTCATTGCATAGATTATTAAAAATGTTAGTGCATCAAACATGACTTTATATTTATAGCAAAAAACAAATTAAAAATATCTATTTAAATTTATATTGAATTTATAATTATCATTGAATAAATTGTTTATCTTAATTAATATATTATTTTATATAATTCTTTAACCATAAATTTTTTTTTTTTGATTGTTTATTTCTACCGACTTTACGTGACCCGCTATTTCACATTAGTACATCATTTCTACAGTATCTAAATATTTATTTATTTCATTGTTTTTTTTTTAAATAACTTCATATTTTCATTGTTACATTTGTAATCAACTATAATAATTATTTATTTATAATACTATGAACTTTTTTATCCAATTTTAATATCATATTGAAAACAAATACAAATTGATACATTATATTAATATGGATATGCTAATCATTAATTAAGAATTTTTTTTGTTTAATTATTATATCTTTTATTAGAATTCTTTAACCATAACCATATTAAATATATTTAATATTTATACCGACTTTACGTGACCCGTGCGAGCGTACGGGTCCTTTACTAGTATTTTTTATAAAAGTTAACATTTCAATTTTTAATACATTTTTAATGCATTAAATACACGCATTTTAATAAAAATTTATCATTTTAATCACTTAAAGAGTGTCCCAAAGACATTGATTAGTATTTCCCTAATTTTTTAACGTTACTTTTTTCTCTAGTCACTAAACAGCAACATCAAGTACCTATATTGCATCTTCATTTTCATTATTTTTATGGGTTGTGCTAATCTGTGCCCTTATACATATGTGCTCTAAAAACACATGTTATAATATTAAAATTAGAAAAAATTAAAATTAAATTTAATAAATCTATATTTAAAATATCAACACATTGAATGCGCATATTTTTTTAAAAAAATTTATAAATAGTTTATTGACTTGTGTCCTTGTTGCTTTTTCTATTTTTATTTATATATTTTATACTTTGTATTTTTCCTTCAATTAGTTTTAATTCTTGATCAGTATCATTTTAGTTTTAATTTTTTTTAAAATATTTGTCTTTTAAGTTTTAACCCTCTATGGCATGGCAAGTTGATCCAATATTTTTAGGGGTCTAAAGTGAACTTAAAAATAAAATAAAACGACTTATAAACTGAAAATATATTTTATAATGTTTTTTAATGCAAGATTAAAACTTGTGATAATGAAGAAGGTAGGCAAAAATTTTAAATTTTTGACCAACTGAACTTTGCAAACTTTTATTTGGACTTTTTATTATAAGCCTTTTATTTGGACTTCAACGACTTCTGTGTTGTGTTTGATT